>NC_051226.1:11918700-12166200 GCF_015220715.1 Pygocentrus nattereri
CTCATACACACGTTGCATGTTCCTATCCACCATGAATGTATTTAAAATCATTGATTTTATTCCAAAATCTTATTTAAACACCATCATAAAATAATACCTTAGAGATCAGGCAGTGCATTCATAACTACAAGCCCAGTTCCAATGAAGTTGGGACGTTGTGTAAGACATAAATAAAAACAGAATGTGCTGATTTGCAATTCCTTTTTAACCTATATTCAATTGAATACACTACAAAGACAAGACATTTAATGTTCAAATGGATAAACTTTGTTTTTTGCAAATATTCACTCATTTTGAATTTGATGCCTGCAGCACGTTCCAAAGAAGTTGGGACAGGGGCAACAAAAGACTGGGAAAGTTGAGGAATGCTCAAAAAACACCTGTTTGGAACATTACAGGATTTGCAAATCATCGTATTCTGTTTTTATTTGTTTTATGCAACGTCCCAGCTTCATTGGAATTGGGATTGTACTTTGTTTAATAACTTTATGTGAAGATTTTAGGGACATTAAAAGCTTTACATGTCTGGTTCCTATCACCACCACTGTGAACAATTTGGACTGTAAGTTTCTTTGGAATGAAGCATTTCACATCAAATTGACAAACACATAGAATGCCTTAGTTTATATCCTAATCTAATTGTGCAGTTTTAAAAACTGGTGATATCCCCCTTCAGTAACCTTGATGAGGGAAGAAAATTTGCATGAACATTTATCTATCCATTGGACATTTCCCAAAACCACATGTTTCCAGCCAAATCCAAATCAAAGTCCTGAAATTGAAATCCCTCAAAAATAATAATATAAAAATAATACAAAATGAACACTAGATTAGATATTACACATACAGACTGCTTCATTTCTACTGCCATGACCCTGATCCTGAAATACAGCAAGATTACTGGTTTCACTGAAAGAATATCTGCCATAAATTTTATAATGCCCATTCCTGCAATGTGAAGTAAATGTCTAGGGAATTTACAATGTCTGTCCACAAGGACAGAGACCTCAAAGCATATCTGGCCAGTCAGACCAGGACAAATAGTTCTGTCCTCATGTGATGGAATATTGAGGTCTAAATCTGTATTTTCATAGCCTGGTAAAGCAATTTGAGGTGGAAAGGTCAGCACAAAGCAACAGAGCCAATGTCAACGCCTATTTTAATGTCTTCAGCGTGTTCCAGCATGGACTGATCATGAACTGTGGATTTCAGTCTCTATCAGTCTTTATAAGATTTATTTTTCAATAAGAATTTCAGACAAGTGTTTTTGTATGGACAGAAACGTAGCTTGTGTTGGCAAGACACTTTCCCTCTGGATAATTTAGAGACAATTAGATATTATTATTGTAAAAAAAAAAAGAGGCAGCAGGTTAGAGCTTCACCAAAAGGAAGCAGAATACAGTGATTTCTAGTTCCCTACAGAAATATCAGTTCTAAAAAGCTGCCCTTACCCCCTGCAGCAACTGGACTAATATCAGACACATACACCAATCAAGCATAACATTATGACCACCTCCTTGTTTCTATGCTCATTGTCCATTTTATCAGCTCCACTTACTGTATAGGTGCACTTTGTAGTTCTACACTTACAGACTGTAGCCCATCTATTTCTCTGATACTTTGTTAGCCCACTTTTATCCTGTTCTTCAGTGGTCAGGACCCCCACGGAGCCTCACAGAGCAGGCACTATTTGGGTGGTGGATCATTCTCAGCAATGTAGTGTGCAGTGTGACGTGGTGGTAGTGTGTGTTGCACTGGTACGAGTGCATCAGACAGCAGTGTTGTCTGACTTTTTAAACACTGTGTCCACTCACTGTCCACTTTATTAGACACTTCTACCTTGTCAGTCCACCTTGTAGATGTAAAGTCAGAAACAATAGCTCATTTGCTGCTGCACAGTTTGTGTTGGTCATCCTCTAGTCCTTCATTTGTGAGAAGCTGCTGGCTGGTGGACCATTTTCCATTCCACTCAGACCAGCGCAACACAACACACACTAACACACCACCACCATGTCAGTGTTACTGCAGTGCTGAGAATGATCCACCAGCCAAATAGTACCTGCTCTGTGAGGGATCATCGGGGGTCCTGACCACAGAAGAACAAGGTACAAGCGAGCTAACAAAGTATCAGAGAAACAGATGGACTACAGTCTGTAACTGTAGAACTATAAAGTGCACCTATATAGTAAGTGAAGCTGATAAAATGGACAATGAGTGTAGAAACAAGGAGGGTGGTCATAATTTTATGCCTGATCAGTGTATGAGATTAGTATTAAACAAAAGTTGCAAAACACTCTGAACTCTTACCACATCACAAAAAAACTGCTTCAGTTGTTTTAGTTTTACTGTAAAGTTTAGGGGATTGACCTTGGCCCTCATTCACCAAAATCTTCCTAAGTGTTTTTCTTAAATTCGTGCTTGAGAAAGGTCCTAAGAAATTAAACTGCTAAAATATTCATACCTTTTTGCTCTTAATTGTGCATGGAGTCAGTTTTACCCATGAACGCACCACAAATAAAACATGTCAGAATCTTTGTGAAAGCTGTGTAAGTGGGTTTTAAAACATTTCTTAATTTAAGCCCCGAAAGGGGCTTATACTATACACATGCCCAACTGACTTGGCTTTTCTAAATCAACTATAAATACTTGGAGCTGTGATTCTAGGCGCCAAACCAATCTGTATTGCATAAGAGCTCTGAAGAGTCATTTTGTAAAACATTCACATATAAATATCAAACATTTACTAAAAATTGTATCAAACTTGACAATATGAGCATCACTACACCTCTTGTGCACATGCACGTAAGCTAAGTGCATGATGTAAACATTAACATATGAACACAGCACACATCAAGGCACTCCTTAACTTTGCTGCATTAAAAATATAAAATTATGAATTTTGTGTACTGTTACAGCTCTTATCATACCAGCTTTACTTTGACAGGTGTAGAACTACAATCCTCATAGCTGTCTTTCCTGAATGCAGCTGTACTGTACATTTTTGGGGGAGCTTGAATCTGACTTCAATAACACAAAAGCAAATCCTTCCTCCAGACATAGAGCTTCCTATTCTCTAAGACGTTCAGCATAAATAAATTCATGTCTCAGAATTCCTGAATATTCAAGCAGGCTGATGAAACTATTACAGTGTTGGATGTAAATAAAAATAGGTCAAGAAAGAAGCTTGGGTACATAAATATTTTGTCAAGTTCACATTTTATTGAACTGATATAATGCATTTCTCAGGTGAACAGGTTGGAATTTCTCGAGAACAATCTGAATAAACCCCATCCCACCACTAAATCAAAAGACGAATGTTCTGAGGTCTTTTTTTACTTTCACTTGTTTTCTGTCTGACGCATGCCTTAACCCTTAAATAGTTAGTGTCAAAGACATTGAATGGTCTCTTCAAAAGAGCAATGGATTCAAGTCTAGGTTTCTTTTTTGACGTAGTCCCAGAAATGTATCAGTATGAATGTGTGTGCGCATGAACAGATCCAAGAATACAGCATCCTCTCTCCCTCTCCACAAACCCAACGAGCACTTCACAGTGCAGACACCAAGTTTGCTGAAGGGACAGTCAATCCTAAAGCTCTCAATGCCAACAGTTAAAGAGTCTCTTCAGACGAGCTGCATTGAACTTAGGAAAGAAGGAGGGAGAGAGTGGGCAACACGGCCAAGAGATAAAGTGCTGCTGACCTCCGTTAATTAATCATTGTATGTATTTAGCATTGTATGTATCTAGCGCATTTGTCACTGCTTGATCTACTTCTGGGACACAAAAGTAATGTAATTATCCAGGGAGAGGACGGGGGAAAAAAAACAGAAGAAAAATGAAAATCATTTTTGCTCTGGCACCAGCAGACCCTGCTTAGTTACTCAGATAGCATCGGTCCCTAAGGAAAGGCTTGCATCCCATCTGCTGAGCATGGCCTCAGATTTGCGAATCAGGCACAGACCCAAATACTGAACAGGATTCATCTATTTCTCTGTGGGTAGCTTCAAAGCAGCCAACTTAGACTTAGAACCACACGGAATTCTTCATGGGTTATAAAGGAATAGTGCTTTTCCCCCCAAACTAATCTCTGTTGAATCTGTGACCTGTCCATTGACTTCTACTATAAGTGTGTTTGGAACTCTGTTCTTTTATCAACTGGACATTTTCACATTTGTTGTCTGTTGTAACAGAATGGACGCCACAGACGGAGCAGATAGAGGTTAGACTGAAAAAAGTGCTGGAGTATTCCTTTAAAGCAGGATAACAATCCTCAATACTACATTTTGGGGGTGATTATAGCAAGCTTGACCCACATACCTTCCTCAGCCACATGTTAGTAGTGTACAATCTGTGGAGATAATACTCAAATGGGTCAACCAAACAAGATACAGGAGCAAAAAATGAGAGAAAGTCTCTCCGATGCAGTAAGACTTTGCACATGGCTGTAGTTACCAGATTCAAATGAGACTAGACTGCATCACAGGGAGCCAAAACAGTGTATGCACTCATAGATAATCAAAACATGATCAATCTGGATGACCTTGGTTTTGGGTAACAATAAGTATGGAACAGAGTAAGTTATCAAGGATCTAAGAAAGCTAAAATTGTGCATTGTCTGACAAAAACAGGCTAAAAACAATAGTCTATGTAATTTATTCCAAATCATCCATTTCCTTTTGGCAAAACATCCTAACACAGGTTTCTGTAAACATAAGATTTCCCTTAAACTTTAAGCATCTCTAATATTGATACCATGAAAATAAAGACTTTTCTATATTTGATCACTTCCATCCACTTGTTTCAAACGTAAATCAGCAATTTTCTTCCTCTTCATTTTAGAAAAACAAACAAAAACATATATTGCTATTCAGAAGTCATAAATAACTCTGCTTTGAAACTCATGGAATAATTAAGGACACATCTTAATAGGTCTCTGCCTGGTGATTGTGTCTCACAGTACCTTATTTTTACACAATTCTGTAGAGAGAAAGCACTCCAGCCACCCTCCACCCTTCTGCTCTTTTAAATTGAGAACATGCAACACTAGCCAGGTTGATCCTGAGTGCTCTGGCTGTTCAAAGACAATAGCAGCTTTTTTTGGTTTTCATTTTCTATATTTTTTTTCTCCGTTTTACTTGTTTATGTTCTTCTACCCACATCCCCACCCACCCACTTTTGCACATACCCACCCACAATCCCCCCCAAACACGCACGCAGATGCAAAAAACAGAAAATTCAACAGGGCTCTCTCACACGCACTCACACTTTTCTGCCTGACCGCTCTTACACACACACATCCTGTCTCAAAAATAAACACTGACAATCCCTTAATATATTGCGTTCTCTCTTCACACAAACGCACACCTTCCACAGACGTGTGCGTGACCCATCACTAGGTCGTAGACGCTTCTCTCCCCACGCCCGCCCCGGGCCCCTGTCGGACTCCACATCGCTGAACGTGTAAACGAACACATTAAGGCACCATTTGCACGGTGAGCAAGAATACTGCTGAAAGCAAGCAGGGTCCCGGCAGGAAGGGAAGCTCACGGCTCTAACCCCCCCCCCCCCTTTCCTAACACATACTGGCTCAGCCGCCCCTGTGCAAAAGGCTTCAGGAAGTCAAATACATACTGTATTGTAAGGCCCCAGGTATTGCAATGCATCCAAAAAAAGGAATCTAAATCTTATAATCATCTGTGGACTCTCTCCTCCTTCCATTCAAAATAAATAGATCTTCCTTTTTCTCTTTTAAATACAGGTAGCTATAGATATAATATTTTCTTTTCTTTGAAAAATGTTTAATTCTCTTCTGTTTTTTGTCCTTTTTTAATAGTCCTTCCAAAAGGAAAAAAAAAAAAAAAAAAAGCAAAACAAAAAGGCTTGCAAAGAAAGTGATATCCCCCTGGACATGCATGACATCATTAGCAGGAAGAGTGGCTCTCTTCTCTTAAACAGGCAGTGGCCGGGAGGGACATCGCTTCAGAAAAAGTGAAGAATAAGGGGGAAGAATGTATAATGGAAAAGGGAACAATAACTGAAATGTAGATTTGTAAAACATTGCTGAAAGGGAGTGGGAAATGGGCGAAGGTAAGAGGGGACATTTAGGAAGAAAAAAAAAGCTGTATGATCCCCTTGCTCCCTCTGGCTGTGGTCGTTAGGCTCTGGAGAGCTCTGAATGGTTGCAGGCTTTTCTCGGGCTCCAACACCTAAAGCCATGACTGTGCCCTCCGCTGGTCAAAGTCAGCAATCAGCCTCTTGATGTGGGCCAGCTTGTTGTGCAGATATTCACAGCGTTGCTTCTCCTCATGGTAGTTTGGGTTGTGCTGTAGGCAGAAAGGAAGCACAATTAAATTCTAATAAATATTGTATGCCTTAAAAACTGAGGCTGTGTTTTTACAGATATATTCAATCATGAGTGACCTGATATTTATGTTTTAACTTACTTGTTTCACTTTCTTGTATTCCTGTAGCACCTCTTCATGCACCTCCTACACAGGGAAGATATTTGAAGCCGTTTATTTTGAAGATTTCATATGCCCTCTATGTGAAATTTGCATTCCCAGCATAAAGCGTTGCAAAGTATTCAGCCTTAAGCACTACAAAGCTGAAGTAAGTGTGGAAAAAAAGCCAAATGTATTATCATTCAGAAACGATCCAATTTTGTGAGCAAGGACTTTTACTTTGTTTCAGTCTTACATAAGGCCACTCTGTATGCGTGTGCATGTATATTCTATATTAATTCACAAAGCACATTAGAGAGCTTCTGGGACTTTAATCCATGGATACACTCTGACCTGGTACTCTTTGGTTCCAGGCAGGAGGCGTCTGCACTGGGCGTCTAGCTGAGTGAAGCGCCGTGTTATGCTTTCCACGCGAGCATGAAGGACACGGTACTCATCATACTCAGCATTGAAGTCGTCCTTGTAGCGCTGCCTCTGGTCTGTAGACACTACCGCAGTGTACTTACTGCAGAAGATGAAAAGAACATGCATTTAATTGGTCTGCAACGTAGAAGTATTTGACTAAACATTAAATAAAGTACTACTGTTGGAGGAGAGATGCTGTACAGATTAAACAGTCTACAGAGAGTGATGGTGCAAGTACTTTGATCTAAGCAAAACAAGCAGCTACAGAGAGCAAACTCACCCTAGGGACAGTGTCATCTACAGAGATCTACTGAAACTTACGCTATGTAATCGGGGATCACAGGCGTGGAAAGTTCAGTGAAGTCAGATTTGCTTGTTCTGTCTATGGAGAAATCAAAGTTATGACATAAGACATCTGCATAGTATGTGTGAGTCTTTACTCCTCAAACTAATGGCATAAGGCATACCTCTCCTAGAAGTTCATAGTTCAAAATAGAAAACAAAATTAAGCACTGCAGCAACAATGCAGATGTTCACTGAGCTACCATTTCAGATTGATAAAGCTACACAGGCAGTAACCATCGGTGTCTATAGACTCATTTGTGTTTCATAATACCCACCATGAACATTAGGAAGGTGAACAAGGTGAAATAGATAAAATTTCTCTCATGCTCCACGATTTGCATCCTGAAGGTATTTAGTAGTTGTGTTCCCCAACATACACTTTTGTGTGGTTTTATGGATCATAAGCAGTTCTAATAAATTTTCACATGACTATGTTCCAATCACTCTTTTTACCTTACAACTGAAATACTGGCTGACTCAAATACTGACCCAAAAACAATCCCATAACTTTCACTAGGCCACATTGTGTGTTATTTCCCCTAATATGTTAAGGTGAGCAAATAAACAGTAATTTGAGCACTGAATTCAAAACAGGCTGTTTCTGTAGCTCAGTTTCCATATGAGGACTGCATGGACCAGGAAGTTCCATCGGTTTTGAAACTTTACCATTGTTTACATACTACACTGAATAAAGATGTTTCAATAGAGCAGAGAAAATGCACTCATATAATATGGACCCTTTAAAAGACTGCACTGCCAAATGTATATTCTTTATTCTAATCCCTATTAGCTTCCACACAGTGGGTTCTAATGGACCACACAGTCCCCTATGCTTATACCTACTGAAGAGAGAAAATTACAGTACTCACCTTCACCACGTGGTTCTGCATCAGAAGCAGGGCTGTGGATGGTGGTTGGCACACACCTCTCCTCAGTCTCAGTGCGGTGTCTCTTCCGGGGCCTCTCGCTCTCCTCAGCATGGCCCTCCTTGTGTCTCCCTCTATCCTTTTCTCTCTCCCTCTCCTTATCTTTGTGCTTCTTGGACTTCTTTTTGGGCTTTTTGCTACTGCTGACTGCTGAAGACACGGCAGAGGTGGGGAGGACAGAGGATCTGGAGACTGAAGATGAAGAGGAAGTGAGGGGGGGCTGACTGGGGGGGCTGGGTATGAGGGTGCGGGAGGCATAGCGTTCGGTTTCCTCCCCACATGTGGAGCTCTGGTCCAGAGGCAGGTCCTGTGTTCCACGGCCCTCTGGCGTGCTCGGGGAGTTGGAATTAGAGCCGGAGGGGGGGTGAGAGACAGGTGGTTGGGAGGAGGGTCCTGGACAGGCTGCAGTGACCGGCGGTGCAGATCTCTTCTCCTCAGCTTCTGTAGGGGTGCGCCGCTCTGATGAGCTAGGAGCTCCTCGGTTACTAAGGTGAGAGATACGTGGCCTCTTCGGCATTAGAGGGTCAATGAAGTCACCCTCAGGCTGGCGCTTCTAAACAGGGAAAGAAATGTTAAATCAGTAAACAAGCAAAGTAAGTATGTACTGGTGTAGAATGTCTGGGCAGATAACAGTTACCAATAAACAGCATCCAAGTTGTGGCGACACCAATAATAATAATAATAATAATAATAATAATAATAATAATAGATGTGAAAAATCGGGACGTTTTCGTATTAGATGAGTAAGGGAGGCTACTTTCTCAGATAAGCTACTGAGCTTCCTGGACCTAGCTAGCATCCTCTACCGCAGCAAGCCTAGTTAGTGACACAGTCACGCCATCTCTGCTTTCTCAATCTCGTCTTTGGCAACACCATTCATGTATCCAAGCTGCCAATTTCTGACTTTTCATGAAAAATAATGGCTCCTCCAATGGTTTAATTGAGACCTGTGCACATCCATAATACATTACTGTATTTAGATATTTATCAGGCATTAAGACTTTGGCCCAAGGACTATTATTGATAAAGCAGTGGTGTTACTGTCTGGGCAGAGAATCTAATTTTCCATGTGTGAGGTAGTAACATTTCTTTTAGTAAGCTAAAATTCCAATAATAATTACTTATTCATAGACAAATAATATACTGGCCCCATTCACAGACAAATAATATTCTGGCCTATAGTGCCCCTCTAATGCAAAATGCATATCGCACTGATTAAAGCATGCATGAGTATAAATTACATTATCTTTGTGAGGGAGTATAACTCATTTGGAATTGTGTTTTTTTTTATACCTGTGGTGACATTGGTTCTTTAGGAGAACTGCTGGATGAGAGTGAATCTGCAGGCAGTCCTAGTTTACTGCAAAAGACACAAAAACAGGATCAACTTCACCCAGAAAATTCACATTACTTCACTGAGCCCTGTACTGCTGGCTCTCCGATTCCACATTGTCACTTCTGAAGGGTCGTTTTCTTCTCTGTGCATACTGAGCGCTTACCGAGCCAGAATCCTGTCCAGCTGAATACGCTCATCCTCTGAGTATCCTGGCCAGTCCCTCTGGACCTCACGGTAGATGAAGTCCCTTAGTGAGTACGAGTTATCCTTCGGGTTAAGATTGGCAACCTGACAAAATGACAATACACTGCAATGAGAATATTTTACATTTAAGTCTCTTTTCATGCCGACTGTGTCCCACTTCAAAACGGCTCACAACAGGTTCAAAGATGAGCCATACTTGTAAGTAGATGTTCTCCCCTAGATTTTGTAATGTGTTGGATGGCTATCTAGAGGTAGCAGGGAGGAATGATGGCAAAAAAGCAGATCCTAGTGATTTGGCTTTTAAGTATTGAATAGTACATGTAGGATTGTCTGAGGGTGTGTAAAACGATTTAAAATTGGTCAATTTTCCGAAAACTGGTATTGTGGATAGTCTGACATTTGTTTTTATTGCCCAGCTAATTTAGGGGCCTGGCAGTCCTAATGCAATATAAACTTGAATAAATGTGACTTACAACTAAACATGGCTATGGTCTTCTACAGTAAAACAATGAGCTTAATGAGTATAATATAAATCATTAAGCAATAACTGCATAAATTGTACCATGAACACCAAAAGACAGTGGATAAACTGCTCAGCATTCAGAGGAACCCCTGCAACTTTGTTTCAGCATTAAAACTTCCCTTTAAGAACAGTCAGGACATGTCTGCATTTGTATTGTTTTGAGAAAGGGATTGCAATGACTTTTTTTTGGAAAGAGGAATGGAGCAAATTTGTATTCAGATTTGTATAGCCAGATAGAAACAGAAGTGCTGAACTCTCTCCTATTTCATGAGCAAGATGCAGGTCTTTTTAACTCTTACTTGCTACACAAGACAAAACAGGCAGTCCGAGATAATCTGAGATCTTATCCACAAACGGCCAGTGTGGCTGCAGGTTTTCGCTCAAAACAAGCTGGAGCACACCTGATTACACCTAATTATCAGTTGGTTTCAGTTGTTAAACTGCTCATCAGATAATCCTTGTTGGAATGAAAACCTGCAGCCACACACACACACACACGCTAAAGTGTAGCAAGAAACAGTGTCCAAGATAAAGAAACACACACAACCAAATAAATAAGGAAGCCTAGAGCAAGCTAAATAAAGCAGCTTCTGACTTTCCATTCCAGGAAGGAGACATTTTCAGATTCTTTTCTCTCTCTTCAATCAAAACAAGGAAAAGCCCCAGACATTCGTTTTTGCCTCAGAATCACTAACTAGTCACTTCTAAACAACACAAACTGCCCTGGAACAGCATGCCTGAAAGTTCTCCAGTGAAACCAGTGGAAGGAACTGAAAGCGCACTTGCTGGGATTTCCCCTGATTCAAATCCAACCCATTACTGTGTAAAGAGAGAACCTGTCAAAAAGAACACTTCATCCATTCAGTCCTTTTTGGTCAAACAAACAAAAAAGCATTCTGTGTGTACTTTAAATGTTCAAAGCAATAAAAGTAAACCTTGTTTACTACAAGCTGTATACCATGTCCATGTGTTGGTGTGTACAACTAACCATTTTAATAATCTTATTTTTATTGCAAAGCTGAATAGGCAGACAGATGTAAATATGTTTGTAATGAATTCAAAACAGGTAGATTTTGCAGTTTACTATCTGTATATGAACTACATAGACTGGAGAATGAAGGGTACATTTTGAAACTTCAACAAAGTTTACATATTCTTCCAAAAAGTGTAGAAAAACTAATTTTCTATTAAATGGCCCTTTAATGCATTATTGTAATACACCTTGTACATTACATCACTGTTTTTGAGTTAGGTAGCCAGGCTGCTTTGATTGAGTTGAGTTCATACTTGAACAGAAGTTCCACAGACTTTCATGCTCCTCTCTGAGAAGTTTACCTTGCCCAAACAAAAATCAGCAATGAAAGTCCATGTGATAATGACTTATCAGTTCACTCTGTCTTTTGAGCAGTGATGCGTTTGTGCTCCGGTAGTTTCTCTCTGTGCTGTTTTGTGTGTACAGCAGTGACTCCCCAGCCACATGCCCTTACCATACAGAGCTGGATAAACATCAACACTGCATTAATACAGCTGGAGTGTTCTCACAGCTAGAGAAGCTCCAGAGGGAGAGTGGAGCCCGTTTAAGATTCAGTCATCTCTCTCCATTTCTCATCTTCTACAAGGTGTGCCTCTCATCACAAACTGAGCAACTTCTCCCTCTCGGCAAATCTTTGCCTTGGACCCCTGCTTCCTCCCTTCATCTTCACTTGCCATGTTAATATTCCTTTAATATTCTCCACACTATCTACACATATGCAGAATCATTTTGCTGATGAAACTGGACAACACTAAGATTCTATCAAGCCAAAGCTTCTTAAATTAAAACTGAAAAAATCCTGCAGATAAAGCACCAACATTACTAAGAAGACTGTTTTACATTATAAGCTGAGGTGGAAAAAAAGTGATTTCGATTTTAACTCATCTCACTTGACCTATAACAGCCTTTACAAAGAATACTAACAGTAGACAAATGTTTATCGTTACTATAGCAATACAACCTGTAACAAGATTAAAACAACAAATGTGAAACTTTTTTTTAGCACAAAGACATGTTAACACAAAACACAGGAAGAGATACGACTGAAAAACAAGAAAAAAAAAGTGCTCATTAAGGAACCCAACAAAAACGTTAGGAATTATGAGAAGCTCCACTCCCACTGTCACAATATTTATATCAGACTTAGTTTCTGCGTTTAAGAAATTTGACAATTGCGAACTGACAATTATAGCTGACAATTCTTCATTAAATCTCACGAACATCCATCAATAAAACTAAGAGGCTTTCATTTTTAACATTATAACCTGATATAGGTTGATATAGAAATTTTGATTACCAGTAATATTAGTGACATCTTCATGTCAGGTGGGCTCCACCATCTATCTGGTCTCTTCACTGGTGTTGCATGCTTACCTGTTGTAAAGTGCTTCCCAGCGAGTTACGGTCCTTCTGGCTAATGCCGTCTCGCTGTAACCTGGCCAGGATCTCCAGCTTCTTGTAGGATCGCAGCGCCAGCAGGTGGAGGATGCGGTCCCGGTACGGCCTCTGGGACACCGGGTTGTTGGTAAGGCACTTACGGATGGTGTTGGCTGGGTTCATAGGGGTGGACCGTTTCCGCTCTGGAACTGGGTCAGGGGCGGCGGGAGCTGGCTTTCGGATCTGGGCAATTTTACCTGCACAAATAGAGAAGCATCTGAGAAAAGTGTCTACAGACAACCAAAAGCGGCTTTGCATGAGGAGTAGGGTAATCATAATTAGGGATGCTGAAAGTGCCACCCTTCTTCCCTTTGATATTAACATGGTGTGAATAAGACTCAGAGGGGGTTGCAATGAAGTCATTAAGACAAGCTGTCCCCTGGGCCAGGTAGTGCAAGTGCATAAGATGTCACCTTTCCTCAGGAAATCATGACATTCTCAAAAAGCTCTTTAAAAGATTAGGAACTGCAATTCCCACCCTCTCTCACACTCACTCTGCATTTCTTGAGCATCTGTGTTTGAGCAGCCAGACCAAGCAAGTCACACACACACACACACACACACACACACACACACACACACACACACACACACACACACACACACACACACACACACACAGTCTCAGGGCTTGTCAATCATGAAATCCTGACATCAGCAAATAATAAGTCATGTCCAATTGCCTTGAGCTCCACACGGACACCTGATCATTGCAAAAATGTAAGTGTGAACATAATATCTGGTTGATGACTCCAGTTGTTTCACCTTCAGCAAAAAGCCACACAAACCATTTAGCATTACACTTAATAACTACTTCTATAATCTGTTAATGCATCTATTTTTTTTTATTAACTGACTAATAATTATCTAACCCAACAATAAATAACAATAGCAAAGCAACAATAGCAAAAAAAAATGCAAATTTGAAGTGCTTTTGTTTACATGACACATTTATTTCCATCCTAAATTCATGTACTACCGTACTTTAGAATCATTTACACCAACCTAACTCAAGCATCAGAAGTTAAGAACCAAAAGTAAGACTGAATATAATAGTCACAAAGAAAGCTCTAAAAACTTCACTGGCTATCTGCAATAAACAATGTGTTTATGATTTTATGACAGATTTTATGTGCAAATTGCCAGACGTAATTTTTTTTCATAATATTTTAATTTTTTCGTAATATTTTAATTTTTGTTTTCAACCTGAAAGCATCTTAAAACCGATTTAATTACATCTGGCACACTTTCCATCCTTCTCGGAATTACTAAAATGTACGTCTCTTATATAAGATGCTCTTTTTTAAATTAAATGGCTAAATGTAATATTCGGCTGTGTTGGAAAACAGAACATTTAATGGAAGAGACGAACATTTTAGTCTCACCCACCATCTGTGGATACTGACTCACCAGCAGTGGGAGCACAAAAACAACAAAAAAAAAAAATTCCTGAAACTCAGGTCATATAGTTTTGTTTCTGCACAAATGTCATACCACTGTAAAACATACATACACATACATATATACACACACACACACACACACACACACACACACATATATACACATACATACATAATATATATATAGACCCAAGTGTATAGTGTATTTTAAATATGTCAGAATTAAGACATACTATTACACCAAGCTAGTTAAGTGCAGTCAAAATAAAATGAAGACATTCATTTACATTTCTTAAGGGATGATTGATATTAAGTGATGAATACTAGTGTGTTCTTTCCTACATACATCAACAAAACAATACATAAATTCAGCACCTTTTTCATTACAGCGTATGACATTTACAAATTAGTTTATAGTTATAGTTTATATTTAACAAAACACAGTTGTGTGTTGTGAGCTGGGAAACTCTGAAAGAAACACACACAGATGACATGAATCTTTGGCTTGTTTTTGACACACCCTTTCTGACAACAGGCAAAGTGACTCCAAAGAAATTATTCAATAAATCCAGGCAATATTGTATCATCTGAACTTTGAGGCTAGCCCACATGTAATCTACTCACAACCCTCTGTGTCACAACTGAGTACTAGGTCAGCTCTCATCTAGGGGTGAGTGATATGGCAAAAATACAATACGCTGCAACCTTTAGTTTTCCTGAGGTTTGCCAAAAAGGTAAAAGATTCCAGTATTGCCAAAGGAAAAAAAAAAAAAAAAAACTCCAGTAGTGTCAGATTTATATATATATATATATATATATATATATATATATATATATATATATATATATATATATATATATATATATATATATATATATATATATATATATATATATTAAAAAAAAAAAACGATAAAACTTTACTAAATTACTGATTTTTAATAAAAATGTTCCACACACTGAACTTAATCTAAATTAATTATACTCTTTGTAATGAAACATGCAGTTGCTCAGTGATCTTTAAGTACTGACAATATCCATGATCTGCTCGGAAAGAATATTGAGATGTAAATTATATTGTCCACCCTTAGTCTAACCCATGGCACAGCAAGTGCATAATTCAAAGAAACAGACTATACTCAAATTAAAACAAATCTAGAATAAATAATTCCTATATAAATGTTATTAAAAAAAAAAAAAAGAAGAGCAAGTTTGACAGTGATGCCCCACAGTCAGCTGCTACATGCCCCTTCACTCCTTTTTGCTCAATTCAACACTTCGCTACTCCATGCAAATGCTCCCCCTCCAGCAGCTTTAGAACACAGAGTCCCTGAAACTGCCTTTTCTAGTTTACAGCACAGCACTGTGGTCGCTGTGGTTGGAAGTGTCAGGCCTAACCTGTCGGCTGGAGCTTCACAGCACTGGGATGAAATGAGCTCAGTGATCCCTCAAGTTACATACAAAACTCCCTCCAGGGACCCGACACTCGAAAACAAACCATGATGGTAATAAGGCGTTTCAGTACGAAATGAGACTGAGACAGCACGCTGACATAAGTGCAGCATGCACCTTGTCGGATCTGCAGCCAATCCGCTCCTGCTGATCTTTTATTAGTAAGAAAGTGGTGCTTAGACGCAACAGTGAGCACAGAGAAGAGGAAACCAAAAAAGAAAACAGAAAAGTCGAATGCAAAATTGCCAGTTTCACGCTTAACGTTTTCAAAGCAGGTGTTTCAGAGTGACAGTGCAAACCCGCTTCACATTCTGAACATGACTCAACATGCTCAATTTTATAGAGCACACATCAGCATTCATGATAGCAAACATCAGTGTCTGTGCTGCAGTGGTGATCCATAATATGTAACTGGGTGTCAGGCTAATCCAACCTGGATTAACTCTTACTTTCCGCCTTCCCTGACGCTAATTCACATTACTGCTACCTTGCTTTGTTTTTTTTGTGATTAGGCATGCACTGTGCAGATAAAAGGACTTGCATGGTGTTGGGCTAAAAAGAGCCATCTACCTCTGAACTGCCCTCCTGGTTTGATGACTTTGGTGCCCCTCATGCGCGTGTCCTCTTCTGCTTGCGTCATCCGCTCTTTGGTCATCTGGTAGGAGTCGTTGGTGGCACGCACTGTGATTTTGTCCTGAATCGTCCCCATAGATGACAAATTGGAGACCCCAGAGCTACATTTGAAAGACAGAGGCTTGAGACCCAGAATGCTTACATTGCTTTAATTTAACAAAGCTGAAAAGAAGTTTTAAACTTTTGACAAAAGTGACTACACTGCATCTTACCTCGACACATACTGTTTGATGCACTCAAAGCTTCCCTGAGGATTGTCCTTGCCGACATTGGACAGGTAAAAATCAAAGGTATGAGATCCATCCAAGACATCCGTCTTGGGAATCTTAATGCACTGCAGGGTTACAAACAGGACAGGATAAACTTGACTGACATTGTTCACAAAACTGTACATGTCTGACAAGACAAGAAGGACCCCGAAAAACCGAGAAACTGAATGCATTTCCAAAACTGATTCCTGATTGGGATGGGCACGAGTAATCGATTTACTGTGGAATCATTACGTGACAGACATGTCTGCAGCGCTTTTATTTTAATTTGAAACATGACAAATATCCATGATTCAGCCATTCGGGAAAACTGGCTAATGTTAGTGTGGTTTGCACATTGCTTTATCTGCACTTAGTTACTGCAGACCAGTATATCGCATTGCTGGTCCCTCATGCAGCTACATCAGAGTCAATTTTAGGCAGAATGTGAACCTCAGTGCACACACGGTGTGCAAGGTCAGAGGTTAACCAGCCATTTTCACAGATGAACTGAGAGCTGACAAGCCTTAGAATAGCCCCTCAAGCCAAAAGCACCCTACTCAACGTCAGGACCGCCATTAAGAGAGCACTCTGACCGACAAGCACACTTCTGCCCTGGAAATAAACTGGGTCGTAGTTGGACTGCTCATGCAATTCTACTGTCAGTACAGTACTGTCAGTTTTCCCCCTCAGTCTGGGTCCGTTTTCGTGGCTGGAATCATCCACCTACCCCTTGTAGTCCTTGGAAGTGTATTGTTGGCCGTGAGGACGGTACATTCTGTAAGACAAAAGAGAAAGTAAGAGAAAGTAAATATTACGAATGAACAGTTAAGCAACAAAAACAGACATTCCCTCTTGGCTCTACAAATGACTTCATATGAAAGCTGAATAAACTAATTTATTTATTTTTTTTTAGAAAGACAGAGGGAAGAAGATTTGAGTCATCTTAGCTCAATATTTCAAAAACTCCTTCACTGAATAGATCCAGAGAAGGCTCGAAAAGAAGAAACACTGCACTTAAACAGCAGCCCAAAGCTCATCACAACATTTTTGGCAATAAATAACTATTTTACACCAAAAAAAGAATAACGATACAGTAGTAAATATTCAAGAACATGTTTAAAGGATAAAGTTTGACAGTTAATTTGCACCACAGATGGAAATCTTATCAACCAGATCTCTAATCTCACAAAACTTTATATACTTTATATATTTATGTTTATATATTTAAGTTATGAGAGTACTTGTTTACTCAGACATTGAACTCCATCCACACAAAATGTACCCATTTAAAAACAATGCTGGTTGTTTGCAAAGCAATGCTTATGAAGGATGCTCCTCCACTGACACAAAACTGATAAGACAGAAACTAGGACTCTTTAGTGACCACAACAAGTCACATCTGTTTATCCTGTGAATAGAGGACGAACACTGGATGAAATATCTGCACAGATCCAAAAACTAGGATCTGGTTATTAGCCTATATGATTAGCCGTACTAATTCCCTACATGTGCTTTTAACTAAAGACTCAAGCTTGGAGCAAAGTCTCTAAACTGAACCATAAAGTTTCCATTGCTGCAGAGCAAAATAAACAGAGGCTATTTTTAACTTGATTGCAGCACAGGAACAACAGAACAGCATTTAAATGGCTCAACCTGTCAAAGCTTAAACAGCTACAAAACTAAAATCTCCAGTGCGCTGATTATTTCTTGCTTAACGTGTTGAACCTGGGGAAAAGCATGAATGACCGCAAAGCTAGCAGTGCAAGAACTTCAAATATTTATTCCTCCCTCTTTCACTCTCGTTTATGCACAAATGGCACTAGCGAGTGTCCTCACTTATATTCAAATGACTATACAGAGACCTTTTCTCTACAGACGCTTGTACAACCAGATCTGTTTCACATTCCCCAACCCCCAAACACTCTCTTACTCCACACACATCCACACAGCGCTGATCACATTACAGAGTAGCAGGGAGAACCAGGCCCAGACAGCTCTCTCATGACTGCTAAATCACCACATAAGACCAAGATGAATATGAGAAAGACACAGACAGCAAAGACAGCCAGCTAAGGTCTAAAAGGACTTGCAACCTCAGCCTTAACAAGCTAGCCGGCCGGGTGTATATTGAAAATAAATCCCTCTCCCTTTCTCACACAATGTTTGGAGCTTAAAGAGGACCAAAACACATTATAGGCCTACAGTGCTGTCATACAAACATGAAGGAGGAGTTGACTCAGCACTTACTTGCTTAGGCTGCCCCTGCTGTTCTCGTCATCTCGCCAGAGAGATTACTAATAATTAACAAATGCTCTACATTGGAAGGAAGCAGTAAAAGAGAGCAGGCTACCCCGAGATCCCTTGCAAAGACAAAATAGCAGCCACAGAATTCCAATCAGGACATTTGTAATATCATTAAGGATACACTGATATGGGACTTGCAAATACCTGGATTAATATTATAGAAAAGTGTGAATGTGTTTACATAGGATTTAAAATGCAGTAAAATGAATAAGATTCATAAGACTTTAGCATAGTAGCCCAGTACCACCCAAGTGTTCTGTGCTTCCGGGAGATAGATAGATAAATAAATAACTAAATAAAATGTTTAATCAAATCTTGGATTTATTGGTCAGTCAAATGCTGATCATTTTTAAGCGGCTCTCTACCGTCACGATTCAGATATCATCGTGCATCGCTAAATATCTTATTGCCAAATAGAGAGCTAGACGCGAGTTAAACATAGGCTACTAGGGAGTACGTGCCACATTTCCCTTCCAAAAGGAATGCACACATTCCAATGCACATTCACAGCAAACTAAGCCTACTGCCAGCTCAATACGCAACCCTGCCAAATTCATATCAAACACCTACTGTTTCCACACCACAAGGCAGGACGGAGCAGTCCTACATACTCTGGGGTTCGGCCACCAGCTTTAAACCTCAGAATATGCATGTTTTAGACTTGAAATTCTACTGCAGACAAGAGCATTTTCAAATGGTCCAATTTGTCTTTAGTAGATATTCAACCTTTTTTGAACTCTGTCATATTTAGTGTTTAAACCCAGCTCACTTCTGAGAGTGTTTAAAGGTAAGCAAACCTCAGCCAACCAACTGGGAGATGAGTGTTTAGTTTGACAACTAAGGCCTTGTTCAACTGGCTGACCCCACTGGCACAACATAAAATGTTTAGCATCTGAGAAAAGCAGTCAGCCAAGGTTCTATATAAAACCAACATACAACGCAGAAGAACCATTTCACTATGCAAAGAACCATCTGAGCATGGACTGGTTCTAAACAGAACCATTGTCTTTACTGAAGAACCATCTTTTCTACATGTACAGTTACCAAAGTACTAAGGCCACTCTAATGTCGAATGGATTGACTTATTTGAGTTCAGTCAAGTTTTTAAACTTGCTCTCACTTGGTTTGAGATTTAGAGACACGCTGACTAATTTAGCCAAAGGTAAAGTACACAAGGTTCCCAAACAGCAATGCACAGACTGCAGGACTTCAGATAAAGGACCAAAAAGGCATCTTTTCTAGCATGTGGATGCGTGTCCTGAATGGAGAATGTATAGAAATCATGGGTTCAGTTGTTTCAGGCTCGAATGACATTTCTCACTAGCAGAGAGCAGGTTTTAGAAAAGGCCTGCTGTAGCTTTAAGTCAAACACTGCCTCGTAAGCACTTTGACCAGTGTAGCGCTTTAAAAATTCAGACAATGCAACTCTTCATTGAGGCCACCTAATTTCTCCCCCGTTAAGCTACCGTCCACCCATTGTGTTTGCTATTGAGCGGATAGAAACGGCGAGAAAGGATTCATGAAAACTTTCGATTTAGAGAAAAAAAAAAAAAGATTTAGCAAGCTAAGAACGTGTTCGTTTCCTCTTCGCCTTAACTGACAAGCCGCAAGAACGTATAGCCACATATTGGTGTCTTTTGCACTAGGAGATTGTGCCGAAGCTGAACTCAGCTTATTAGACTTTTCGCGTTCCACCTTAAATGGTGCAGCATGTAAGTTCGAACAAGAAACCTTGGCGAATAGGATTGTCTTTTTACGTGCACCTCATGTTTGCTGCAATGACACCGAAAATTACCTAGTTAACTAGGTAACATGGCTTTTACACAGAAACTGAGCGTGCTAACTTAACAGCTATAGTCAGCTAAACGAACTCTATCCCACTCCACATCACCAACTTTGCAAACTAGCTAGCTTATGTGCCTCACCGCCACCTTTAAAATCACATTTAAGTTATTTATCTAATGTTTTCGCTAGTTTGCTCGTTGATGGCCAGCGTTAGATAAAACTGGTTTAGTCTGGCTCTCGCGTAGCAATAGGATATCCAGCTAACGCTAGCTTGCTACCTCACGGTAAACTCGGAAGAAATACGTAAACTCCCCAAATTGATAACATTTCCAGCTAAAGGTTAGATAAGGCGGTTTGCAAACAAATTTATTTCCTCGCGTCAGGCAGGAGGAATCAGTTAAGCAGGCTAAGCTAGCGTTAGGTAGTTAACCTAACTAACGTTAGCGAATCAGCTAGCTTAGCTTTCAACTGCCAAGTTGGGAAGAATAAAGTGAAGCTGGACAGCAGCCAAGCTCAAGCTTTGTCTTTATATTTAGAAACGTTGCTGTGTGCGCAGACCATTCGGAAGACACAAACCCATAGCTTGCCAAGTGTTTACAGTGACAGAACTGGATCAGATGGCTAATGTTTTCAGAAACATAGCTTTTAGCTATGTTAACGTTTAGCTAACCAAGCTAGTTCACTTTTCCTTACCAGCGCTAGCGTACTGTTAGCTAGCTCAGAGCTAAGGGTATCACGCCAATTTAATGCCACAGACTTTTCCCCGATACTCTCCCTCTTTTCAAATCCCTGGGCATCGGATAGAATAACGTTGTGATTTTATATCCATTCTTTAGCCAGACGTCAAGTCCGGAGCGAGTATGTGACTGAACGCTAGCTTAGCTGACTGCAGTCAGAATGTCGGCTAGCTAGCGAACTAAGTTGACAAACAGCTGATAAAGTTATCCCCCTAATTTGACAACCCTGTATAAAGTTTACGCGCAACGTAGCTGACTGAGTACATAAAATACAGGTTATCCAGCTAATTAACATAACTAACATTACAGGAGGCACAGCTCGCTAATATTAGGATTGCAGAGCTGGCATTTCAGTGGTGACTTAACGCTACTGGCTGGACTTTTCCAGTCCAGTCATCCATCCTTTACTTAAACTTGTAAATGTTTCCAAAAATGACAACAGTTTAGATTCAATGCCACGTCGTTCTGTTTGTTATCTTACTTTAAAAAACACAGTGATTTGTGTGTCATTTGAACTTACTAGCCGTGCATTAGTGCGTGGCACTGCTGTCTCTTCTCTCGTATGAAAAGTTAATCGATATACATATATTTTATTCCTTCCAGCTTACCTTGCAGTTTTGGTAGTTTTCTAGCGCTCGTATGGCTGTCTCTGTCAGTTTTACATGCAAAACGGTGATCCTGTCGGCATTTCGGCCACAATTTAGCCCATACCTCCCATCCTCAGAGAGAGCGGCCATCTTTACCACCCTGCCACCATAGTCCCTCTGTCGGAGGCGCAGCGCTTCTCTTCATCCGCGGAGGGAGGAGGAGGAGGAGTTGTCCCGAGTCTCGTTTTCTCCCCCTGTCATTCCCTACAGCCAAAACCTTCTCTGTTAGTCTGCAACGGCGAGGAAGCAGAGCCGCTCATCACAGCGATCACCGGTACTCGAATTTTTAAAAACCGATCTGATGATGATTATGATGAAGAATTAACCTCATCGGTTTACGCCATAGTCAAACGTCATAGCGACTTCACAATGACGACACGAATAAATGAAACTCAATGATGTCAAACGTTCTCTGTGATCATCAGTTTACCTCATACTACCCTGACAGAGGTGCGAATCTGTGACGTTAAAACTACTTTAATGGTCCTCGTCATTTTGCCATCTTTGTGGCCAATGACATCACCCACAATTGGTATTCAAGTGCTTGTTAACTGTAATTATTTTGTACTCAGCACTTTCCCTTATAGTTCCTACATTACTGCCCAATCATTATTAATCATGGGAATTAATAAACGTCTCATTTCTGTACACCAATCGATGCTGATTTGACTAGAGCTGGGCAGTATGGCAATATTTATCCCTATGGTGATAAACTACATGACAGTATGCTTCTTTGAGTATCATCAGTTCTTTTAGAAACGCTGACATCATAATTAGTGCTGTTTAATTGGAATTCTTACAGCGCAGTATGTGAGATGTTGAATTCAAATCATTATCATTGTTTTGACTGGCACTTCATTGACTTTTAGTTTGTTTTTGAAGTATCGTGATATATTTTTTCCATATGGCCCAACTCTAATTTTGACCATATTGTGGTGCAGCTGAGCCTGGCTGTGTACTGTGCTGCTAATCTGTACAGCAGTGAGCCCTCTGGCCACCTGTTACGCTGGTAAATAAATGTCTCAGGTCTTTTAGAGGAAATGGTAGTGTTGCACAAGTCTGGTTGTTCTATAACACATTTTTAAGCTTTTATAATTGCACATTATTTGGTATTTGTTAATGTTTAGAGGCAAAATAAACCCTTGTCTAGCTTTTCTAGCTCTGTGGCTAACCACCAAATATTCTGTCTTATACTATTTGTGTGTGCTGCCAGTAAGAAGAAATTCCATTGTTCAGCTATGCTTCTGAGTCAGGCCTCTATTTCACCAACCCCACGATATTGTTACTGAGTTTTTTCCTTATCACTTTATCTCATAGCAATTGTGTTATGCCTAGGACTTGTAATTTAAAAGCCCTGACTTTGTCCTCAGCTGTGCTCCTGCAGAAGTGGGTGCTGTGTTTTTAGCAATACATACAGTAGTTAACATTCTCCATCATGGTCCTGGAGGCCCACTGTCCTACATATTTTAGTATATTAGAATTTTTCTTGCTTTAACACATTCACTCAACTCAGTAAGGGCTTGTTAATGAGCTGATTCGTTGGATCAGGTGTATGGGGAGCAGGGAAAATGCTAAAAAGTGCAGGCCAGTGGGCCTTCAGGTCCAGAGTGGAGACACACTGACAAAGACTGCAACTGAACAATAGCAAGGATAATTATTAGAACAGTAACTGATATTAATTTTGTCAACATTGCTATGAGAATGTGTCTGAGAGGTCTGTACTAGGCCGGCAATATGAGCAAATTAAATATCCATGTGTGAGACCTCTTACTGAGTAATTATCTTTAGCAAACACAACACCTATTTCAAATATTTGCTGCCAGTCTTACTAGTCTGGTGCAGAATGCTACTCTGAGAGTGAAGTAGAGGCTGTGTTTTAGGCTTTTGCACTCCAGATGACAAGGTAAGACCCTCAGGGCATTTTATACACTCATGCACACCTGCACTATCTCATGCAGTCAGTCCTGGCAGCAGTGTGATTATGCTGAATGTTTTGGTGTGGTGCACTGAAAGATCCAAGACTGGGCGTGGGGAAGCTTGTGTGAATCTACCAGATTAGGCCCTGCCTAAATAAGAGCCTGCCACACCTTTAACTTAAAACTTGGTGTTTAATGTTACTGTGTATGCACATATGAGGAGGCATACAAAAACATATGTATGCACATGTACAGCCTGAGACATAACTGAGAAAGAATAATAGGATTAGGCCCTTCTACATGTGTTTCAGCAAGATGAATGCTAGATTAACAAACAAAGCAGCGCCAAAGCCCCAGCATACCACTAACATTACAGGGTGCTAAATCACTCCCCACTTTATGTTATAAACACAAGTTTGCTGTGTTCACAGATGGTTCTGTTGTGATGTGCTGTTTACATTGCAATGACTGATACTGGCCTAGTGAACATGGTAAAGAAAAGTGAATGGTGTGTACATGCTAATAAAGAAAAGCGTTCAGTTTTGACTTAAATCCAGTTACTACAAACATCCTGAAGACTAAATCAAGATATTAGCTTTTGGTGTCTTTGTATAGGCCTCTGTTGTACCTGGACCTGGCCAGAAATATTTGGATTGAAGGTTTAATATCTACCCTTTACATTTTTGTGGAAAACTGTAAAGTCACTTTGATTAGTTCTTGTCTCTCCTTTCATGTTAATGACAGATCCTCCCTAAACATCTGTCAGGAGAACAATGGCTGAAGCCTGAGATGATTCATACATGTTTGAGCCATTACGTCTGATTACATTTCCTCTCTTCAGCTCCTCCTCTTTGTTGGCACAAGTGCTCATTGTGGTGAATTGTTAGGGCAGAGGAGTGCAGCAGCTAAACCCTGTGCGGCTGCCCTGCCTATAACAAAGCCTGCCTGCTGGGGGATACAATACAGAATGGATTGGATCCTACCAACTCATTTAGCGCCTATTGTTTGAAATGAGCTACAATAGCTCAGTAGACTCAGCAGACAATTCAATGTGTAAACACCAAGTCTCCTATAAAGTTTTTTAGGCATGACCTTTTTTTCAAAATGAGTGCTTAATTCACTCATTGAAATAAACTAATTCAGAGTGGCTTAATATGAAATGATGCAAAGTAGGGAAACTTTTTGACTTCTTTTAGGTGATAGGAGCCAGGGGTCATGATGTCTATGCAAACCCAGTCATTGTATTTGTTATGCAAAATAACCAGTGAATTTACACACCTGCGTTTATCTTTACACAAAAAATGGAATTTACATTTTACACTAAAAATGATCACAAAACTGTGACATCACATGACATATTCGTAACCATTTCATCTAATTGCTTTTATTGAGGGAACTTCTAAAGGCATTAAATGCTTTAGATGTCTGGTTCACATCATCATGTGTGAACAATTCTGACTCTAAGTTTCTCTAGAACATTTTGCACCAATGTTGGTTTATGTACTTCATTGATCCTGCAAGGATCAATAAATTCTACAACAGACCACACATTCATATTGTAATAAAAATTAAAATTTAGCCTTGTGTACCTGCTACTGGAGTGAAGTTAAAATATTTCCTCTATCTAAAGCTGGTAGAAACGTGAGGCCCAAACCTTAGTGTGGTGTTTGACAGTGACATGTCATTTGGTTGGCTGCCAGTAGTAAAGAAGGTGGGACGGAGCCACCTGGTATGAAAAAGTGATAGGGGAAATGGAGGAGAAGTAGGAAAAATGTATAAAAATAGATTCAGATAGCCCCAGTGACACATGGTGGCAAAACAAACAATATCAATGTTTTACAGCCCTGCTGGTGGATTCCAGCGATGCATAAAATCTGTTGGATGCAAGACAGATGAATCTGCCACTTTAATTCACTGCATACACAATACACTGTGAATGCTGTTTACAGACTGTGCAATGACTCCCACCGAGCTGTATGTCAGCTTGGCTCGCACTTGAGTCAAGATGAGCTGGGCACACTTAGTTAAGGGGACACGTGAGGAGCAGCTACCAGTGTGTCCTTCCACTGCCCTTTCCTAGGATTTAAAAGCCTTGGAACAACAGGCCTGGTTAATGTTTGACCAGCAAAGCCAGTCAAAGTGGGTACCAACTACGTCGAGCCCTTATCACTCGAAAACACAAATGTTTGAGCCATATCTCTTTAGCAGCCACAGACGGTTCAGCTAGTCCTTTGTTTGACAAGAGAGAGAAAGCCAGGACATTTCTTTCCTTTTTAAAAGGAACGATACACTTAGGTTCATGATAGGGTTTCATTCCAATAACGTTATAATGGAAAGGAACTGAATTAAATGTTAATTATTAAAAGTTGTAAGAAAATGTGTATTTTAGTGTTATTGTAAGTCTTTGCGGTGAAAATAATCTTTCATATATTGATGCTACAATGATCTGTACATGCTCCACCCAAAAATATGTTCTTTTATAGCCACTATGGCGAGATACTGGTGAATGAAACAGTGCATAAAATTTAAAAACGTCTGTACTTCCACAAAATACACAGGAAAATAATCTTTCATACATTTATGCTACAGTGATCTGTCCATGCTCCACCCAAAATTACGTTCTTTTATAGCCACTATGGGAAGATTGGACAACCTGCAGTAGCACACAAACACCATATCGTTGCTGTCGGAACAAAACCTTGTATCTCCAAAATGGTAACTTTACAGGAGAAGGAAAAACCTCCATTACGTTCAATGTAAGTCAATGGAAGCAGTGGAGTTTTTTCCAAGTCATTTTTGCCTGTTTATTTTGGTCCATACTTCATGAAATTTACACGCAGTATAAAAGCCAACATGTATATTCATATTATGTCAAAAACTGAAAATCGTCAAAAATGAAGGTACAAGGTTTTGTTACGACAGCAGCGATATATTAGCATGTTTTTTTTTGAACACTAACTCTGATAGGTCTTTCTACGGACATGTATAAATTTAAAAAATGCATGGCCACAACTTAGTAAGGCATGGGAATAAGATGATGAAGTTGTGGCCTTGACTTAGTTAATGGGAACGAGATCACTAAGTTGAGAGAAGGCATTAGAATCTCATTCCTACGCCTTACTAAGTCGTGGTCATACATTATTTTTATTTTTACAGGATTTATATGGATATTATTTAAATTGTAACAAGATCTTTTATTTATTTATTGCTGCTGTTCTGTAAAGTTTGTCAACCATTTTTGGGTAGAGAAAGGATACTTCATTTATTTCTACTCCACCACCATCTCCTTTTCTCTTCAGCTAGCATCAGTATCCCTCTTTACATTGCCTTTCACTAATCACTTTCTGTTTATGGAATGAATCCTTTTTGTGGGTACTTCAGGGACTTGGGGTGACTCCCACCAGCTGTATTCTGGGGAGAGAACGCAGGTAGGCCTGCGGTTAACCAGGTAGCGGTTCAGGTAGCTCTCCTCCAGCTCCTGGGCTTTAATGTCCCTCTCTTGGTCCTGTAAAATGAGTAAAGAGCAGGCCCGGGTCATGGCTAAAACCTCTGAGCACAGGCCACCATAGAACTCGGAAGTGTAGTAATAGTCACCTTCGCCCTCAGCGACATAAGCCATTGAGTCTGGGTCCTTCTCGTAGGGATAATAATGTTGAGGCTTTCCATAAAATTCTGGATGTAGGGTGGCAGTCAACTTGCCCAAGATTTCTGAACCCACTGTGTTTGTGAACTCCTGGTCAGCATCAATGGAGTACACAAAGTCCACTTCCAAATGGATCCGCTCACCGATGATTGATGCCAGCAGCGCCATGCGCCGCAGACCTAGCCTGTCCCAGCCCGGCATTTCAGCCACAGGGATGACCTTCAGCTGCCTGTTGGGCCCTAGTTTCGGAGGAGGGTCCAGTTCTCTCGGACGGTCAGTCAAGACGTAGTAAGTGACGTAGAGGTTGAGAAGGAAGTGAAGCTCAGCAGAAGAAATGAGGTGGTGAAGGAAGTGGTTATAGTTCCCCACGGCCAGAATGGCCAAACCAATGCGGACATCGTGATGGGTAAACTCATCCCTGCGCCAGGCTGAGGACTCGCTGTCCCCCCACACCAGAGGAGCACCCCATGGGGTCTTCACAGGAAGCTCATCACCTTCCAAAGCTGGTTCTCTTCTCTCCACTTCTGACAGCATAAGTGTGGAAACTGCAGCCAACCTCTTCCCCTTCAAATAGTCTGGAAAAAACATTGCTAGCAGCAGCATTTTCCTTTTAACATAAACATTATGACATAAACTTTATTCACCCCATAAGGCAGTTTAAATGGCAGTATATTCAACAATACTTCATGACAAAAACATAGCACATAATCCTTTACTATGTTTCTGACATGTTTCAAAAGTAGAAAGTATACTCTTAAAAACAGTTCTTCAAGGCTCCTTAAGTAAAGAAAATGGTTCTTTGTGGAACCATGAACACTGAAACATAGCATATGAATGCATAAATGCTTCTGAGCATGGTCAAATGGCTTCTCTCCGTGATAGAATATCAGTTGTGTACAGTTCTTTAAAGAGCCCTTTACAGTTCTTCATATATTCAAGAATGAGTCATATAACCCTTTTTCAGTACTATAGAACCCTTTTTGCAAAGTGTGTAGGTTTTAAAACATGCAAAGATTCAGGTGCAACTGTGTTCAAATCTGTTGGATTTACTCTGCAAGCAGATATTTTTCCTTAGGAATAATTCAGCTTCTGTGAGAGCGTGACTGAGGCATGCAGCAATACAACTAGTGTAAGGAAGCTTGGGGCCTTGAGCTGAAAGCAAGCTGTAACACGAACAAGATTCTGCACTTACAGATCAGTCCGGAGAGAACGCACACACACAGCACAAGCAGTCGTCTCCGGTTTACACAGTGAACACCTGTTGAATAGACATTGAAATACACTTGTATGCAGTGCCATGTACCATCTCCGTATGAGAATTATAGTGAGATTACTACATTAAATACCACATGCAGGGAATTTCATGCAAGCATTTTGCCTACATCAGTCTAATAACGGTGTCTGGAGTGAGATTTTCTAGCTTAAAGACTAGAAAAAATATCTCAGGGGTGCAAATCTGGTCTGAGGCTGGGACCAAGGCTTAAGTCTATATATAGCATAAAAGCAGGTATAAATGTCACCTGCAGATAGTTAACACATTGGTGTATATGTTATGGCTCATGCATCAATATAAAAAAATATTATCAGCATCATACATTTGCTGACTCATATTCATCAGATTTTGTTTTTGTTGTGTTGTTTGTCACTGAAACACAAATAAAACAAATTCTTGTAATTGGCCTGTATCAATAAATATTTTAGAAAAAATCTTTGACAATGACAAATGTGACTAAAAGAAGAGGGCAATAAATAAACGTATTTGCATATGTCAGCCAGTGATTATGGTACAGGAAATAGGGACATATCACTGCTTCATTTCTGGATTCTGTTGCATTTAATGCACATAAAAAACATACATACATAAAAAAAACATTTAGTGCAAATTTAACTCACTTCATAACAGTGGGACGCAACACAGGGGCATCAGACACACGTTCACAACATGACTCAACACTTCCATACGCTTAAACTCCTCAAAGTAACCGGATGACAGTAGACAGTAGAGCTACACAGTCCTCAAACCTTTCGAGATGTGACCCTTTAAAAATCATTTGGAAAAGGTAACTCTTTAAAACTCTTTAAAACTCTTTTTTAGCTGGCTAATGAAGAAAGAAGCCAGACTTCTAACTATACAGCTAGGAAGCTGAACAACACAGCTGTATTTATCAGCCTCTGTCAGCAGCTACACTAGTAGTCAGTTGTTTATAGCAGGTGGGAGTGGGTTTGGGGGACAGTTAGAAAACAATGATGGGTGTCATTTAGGCCAGAAGATGGTGGTTCAACCTCGTTTCTCCTTACCACAAAGTTTACTTCTTTAGTTTTTCATTGATGTTACAATGCAAGTGTAGTTGTTCAATTTGTTGAAAAAAATAATAAACAATTAGGATTAAAACCTAATGGTTTTGTATTGGCTTATTGATTTCCACTAGAGACCACTAGTTTACTGTAGAATACCCTTTAGGAAAACATTGAATGCATTCAGAGTCAGCAATTGGGCAAACTATTAGGATCCTTTACATTGTGAAATCAACCCATTAAAAAAAGCCAAAACACATTACAAATTCATTAGGAACTGACAGAAACACTTTCTATGTTTTTCAATGGGGATATAAGAATAGCATACAGACATTAGTTAGTTAGTTACAGGATGTACTACTAAATCATCATATACTTGCTTCAACATGTCTGGTGGTGAAGTAATGTGTCATATTGAATCAGTAACCACATATGCAAGTCTAGGTTAGATTCAGGTAAAATTGATCCAAATCTAGTCTTTTTCTTCATTTGTGAGACAGACTTGTTTGTTTTTTGTTGTGTGTGTGTGTGTGTGTGTGTGTGTGTGTGTGTGTGTCAGTGTGTCAGTGTGAACAGGAAAACACACTGAATCTGAAATGTTCCATTCTGATTTGGGCCGCTTTGGCTACGTTCACATTACAGACATCATGGCTCAAATCTGATTTTGTTTCACAACCAATTTTTCTAACACAATGGTTCACATAATAATGTGAACAAACAAGCGTCCTGTATCCTCCTAATACTCCCACAAACTCCTAGTCAGCAATGTCACATGAATGAATCATGTGCCATAATGAACAGCAAACAAACTAACCCACAGAACAAGCCTGTGCTGTGAAGATGATCTCTTCATTATAAGAGCGAGACAAAGATGTAAAAGTGTCAGATGTGCTGCTCTTCCATAGTTTCCTGGCACTGACTTCAAGCTGAAGCTGCTGCCACGTTAACGCTGACTGAAGCACAGTAGAAAAAAGCTCATAAATTCCGATCTGAACGTTCTCATTGGCCGTGTTCAGACTGATGGCCCAAATGTGATTTTTGGCACATCCAGATTTTTGATAGTCTGGACAGCAAAAAACACATAAAATCATATTTTTGCCAATCAGATCCAAACCACATTTGGAGGGGGTTTGAAATGCAATTTGAAGGGACTGCCCATGTGGGAAATATATGGACATATATTTTTCTGCATTTGAAGTGCATTTAAAATACATTGCAGCCCAGGCTAAAATACATTTCAAACACTAAAATGCAGTTCAGAATATATTGACATATTGACCAAACACATTTTAAAATACATTTGTTGTAAAATGTGTGGGGAAATTTTATACCTAGAAATGCACCATATAAAAATATCTGTAAATATATTTATCAAGAACATTTGAAAATGTCTGAAAATATATTGCACTTTACTGTTTGGAATACCTCTTGAAATGAATTTGTATTCCACTATCTTAATTTTAAACACTAACCAGTAAACCTTTAATATGGCAAAAGCAAGTCCTTCAGTGATTTGGTATACTGTTTATTGTAAATATATTTATACATACATCTTACTGCAAACACACAATGGTTAATGCAAAGTAAAATGTAATATGCAGCACTATTTAGTTATATCTGTAAACTTTGCTGAAACTACTTACAATTAAATGTATGTAACACACCGTAAAATATAATAACAAATACAAACAAATGCATTTTAATTATATATTTAACAAATACTTTTTTGGCCATTTTCACACATTGCAAAAATATATTTGATAACTACATTTGGATTTTTTCCACTTGCATTAGCTTCCATTCTGTATTTGTTTGCTTTCACAATTAGAAAAAGCACAGAGATCGACCATTTTTGTGGTTCTACTCCTTGTCCTTCAAGTTTGAAAAATCAGTTTGCACATGTAAACTGGTGACTACAAGCTTCCATTCTGTTTGTTAGCTATGTTAGCCATGTAGGTCCAGTGCAAAACTAAAGAAGCAAACTTCTACCACCAAAGATCTTTAGGTGATCAACTACGTTTGGGGTAAGGAGACAATTTCCTCAGGTACAGTGCTGCATATATTCAGCTCATAACTGTAAGTCACCTCATAATGTGACATAAGAAATTGAATGAATTAAACTGCAGCCTGTTGAACTTTTGTTGAACTGAAAGCTTCTATGTCTATGTGCTTTGTCCAAAAGCAGACCGCTTGCTGAAATCTGCTACAATCCCTCCAGTATATTCATGTAAAAATAAGAAAAATGACGCACGCTTGAAATGTTCGCCACAAGACGGTCAAAGATAGAACGCCTAATCTGGTTATGGCAGTCCCAGAATGTTTTCATAACATCTGAAGAAAAAGCCTGCTACCCCAAAGGCAGGAGGAAACCACAGGCTAACAAAACATTCTGAAGATTGCAGAAAAATGCAAAATATGGATGATTAAGTAATGTTTCTAAAAAGGAGGACCAACATGGACTAAGTGGGGAAGCCAAGGAAAGAGTGAAAGAGAGGAAGCAAGAGAAAGACAGAGAGAGAAAGTAGCGGAACAAAATCTCACTGACCTGAGGGCAGTCTGGAGCATGGGAACAGTGCCATCTCTCGCTCTTTCTCTCTCTCTTAAGCTCTCTCTTTTCTTTTTCACTGTCTCATAACTAGCCCTTCTCTTAATTTCTACCCTGATGTTTTCTCTGTTCCCTCCTCTGTTTCATTTTCAGCGCCATACTCGTCTGTTGTCTCACTCACTCTTTTCCTTCCCTCTCTCACGCTTGCTGTCCTCGAGGTTCAGGAATCTGTTCCACTGGCTCTGACCCAAAGCAGCCAGATGTGTGGGGAATCGAGGCCAGAAGGAATAGAAGAGCAGATACTTCTGTGAGGCAGCAGTTCAGTGGTATGCATACTGCAGTGGAAGCACGAGAAGAATTCATGTATAATTAATGTGTAGAAGAAATCCACACACTTTCAGTATCACAGAGTTGTTTTTGACTTCAAAAGAAAAAAACCCCAGAAAACTGTCATTCATAGGCCTATGTAAAATATTAAATAGTCAGTGATATTTGATATATTTAAAGTGGAATAGCACTTGCAACCACTGTTCTAAAGATTTTACATGACACTGCTTGTTTGTTTTGTTGTGTCATGTGCATGACTTTGGTCTTTTTACTACGATGTGCTTTCTGCACACCTGCCAACTCACTTTTTTGTGCAATTTGACACCACATTTAGTGCTGTATTGATTTGTCATTTTGAGTTGAAAAGGCTCATATTCTTGGATTTTTTTCACACTTGTTTGGGTTTATTTACCAAAAACAGACATCAATTATTTTTACATAACCACTTTCCATCTTCTCTTCATCCCTTAGAATTATGCAGGCTGTTTTTGGGCTGTGCCTTTAATACTGATGTATGTAAAAGACCTCTGTTCTGATTGGCTGTCCTCTGTTTGTGCCTCATCCATGAAACATTCTAGGCATTTCAATTTGAACGGTTTGAGCAAAACTGCTACAGGCTGAACAGGTAGGTATATGCCAATCTGGGGTAGGACTAAACATGGCAAAATGTTTATTTAAATGGAAACCGTGGTGCTTTGAACATTCTGTTGAATTACACAAGGGTTGCAACTATGGCAGCTGGGAAGGCATTGCATATTCTGTTAATAAAATACTTACAACAAACATGTTTTCTAATGTCTTCAATAATTGTATACACCAAGCTGCAACAGCTGCATCTGTCAAGGACTCTATTAGAATCTATTGTGTCCACTGCCTTTTCAATGCAGGGAGGTTTATATACATGTCGCTGCTGACTGGGATCTCAAACACGCTCTTCAAATGAGAGTTTCACAAAGTTTCAATGAAACATGTCACTCAACATGCCACAGCAAGACCCGTTTTTTTGTTTGTGACCGTGTGTTCTCTTTTGGGACCTGAAAACTGTGCCTGTCTGGGGTTTATAATTAGCCTAAAATGTCTACTTTCCTGCTGTGGTTTTGTTGGCTCTTGGCCCTCTGTTCAAGAGCTTTCTCCCACTTCTGCCACAAGATGGCAATATATTCTTTATTACATTCATCCCTCTCAAGTTCTCTGTGATGTATAGAGAGGTGACAAATTAAAGGAAAAACCTGAAGCAAAGAACAGAGAAATAAAATGATCTCCACAAGTGGTGTGTGTATATGGTGCACACCAAGACAGCAATACAGGCCTGAATGCCAGACCCCTACAGTGAGGAGGTCTGGGGGCTCTGTTATACCAATGGGAGGCATTTTGCTGACATTTGTTAAAAAAGTTAGAAAATCACGTCTACATTTAACACTCTAACCTAATCTGCAGTGACACTGTGGAGCTTTTTTTCTGTGTACGGGCTTAAATGGGTATTGTTTTTTATTCTGCATAGTTCAATCGCTAATATGTAAACAAAATAATTAAAAATAGTTTGATATGAAATGCTTGCCAACTTGAAACTTGCCAACACTTATTTCTTCACAGTGGCGGTGATAGGAGCCCAGGGTTACAATGTTTATAACACACATATAGCCATTTTGTTTAAAATCACAACTAACAGAAAACCTGCATGTGTTTTATATGCAATGCTGACAGTAAAATAATGAAAAAATATTGGTAAAAGTAAGTTTTCATTTGGTATTTGGCCTAACAGGTCTTATAATGCCCTGCATGTACCTCTCCACCATAATCTAGTTTTGTAACTACATTTTAGGCCAAAACCTTCGCAAAACTATCACAAAACAATGTCTCAGATATCAGGCAGCATATTCATAAACATTTAATGTAATAACTTTCTAATGCAGCTTATAGATTAGGGATTAAACTCAGGTGTCTGGTTCCTATCACCACCACATTGAACAATTCTTTCTCTAGAAGTCAGCATTTCACATCAAACCACCTTGAATGATTTAATTATGCAGAGATTTTGAAAATCTCCCTTTGTTAAATATGGATCTATGTAACATAACCATTTGTTTTTCTTGCTTTCATGTGTTTCCTTTCACTTTGTATATTTACTGCTGAAACATTCTCTCACAAGCCAATGTGTCTGAATTATTAATGGTGGTGGGGCGGGCAGGGGGAATTTAGCTCTTACTGATAATGCACTAACAGGATGGCCACACTTTGCAAAACAGCACGCGTCACAAAGCCTAGACACATAGACAACAAAGCGTTCACTTGCAAGGTAACTTTACAGTTTATTACGATAAAATCCATATGGTATAATCATACAGAATTGAAACTATATCAGCTTTTGTAAACAACTTTGGACAGAAGTGTCAATCAATCAATCAATCAATTAACATATAAACACTGACTACATTGAAAAATGTATAAATTACAGGATGTGTGTGTAAACGTTCTTCCTTTTCTCTCTCTTCAACTCTTGTGGACATTCTCTCTCTGCTGGCAAGAAAGTGGGGCTACAGTCGCAGAACCAGTCAAACCAGGCTGCACTCAGCAGACTCAAACCAGGCTTTTGCGGTACATTCCTTCGCTGTAAACTCAAGTACCAATGAACTCTCACAAGCACATGACTCAGTCTCAGTTAAGTGTTGCTTCATGAGGTGCGGAGATGTGGCAAACGCAGGATAAAGTAACATTCAAGCTTGTTATATGAATATCAGTCACAGACAGTTCTAAAACACAACAATAGGGCAGCATTGATTCCTGTAAATAGCTTCAGAGGTGATTCAAGAGTAGATTTGATTGATCACAGATTGAAACCATGAAGGCCATAAAAGAGATGCAACCTGACTGTGACTATAGAGGTTCTTCTATGAGGTAAAATATCAGGGTTCTAAAGACTATTTTCTGTTTATTTGCATAAACTACTAGGAATCCATAGAAAAATAAACCTTTATTTCATATTATGAACCTTTGAATATACAAAATCAACTGAAAGTAGATAGCAGTAGGTTTAGATGCTGGCCTAATGCCTTATTTATATTTCCCTGTTTTAAAATTAAGGTTCTTTTGAGGATTTTCCAAACCACTCACCCATGTGGTATCAATCTTTTCATTATGATCTCCTACCATGGGTGAAAAGTAAGTGTTTAACAACAGAAATTGTGCAAAAGCTGGCAAAACCACAAGTATCTGAGCAGATTTGAGTCTAGATATCATACACTTGTCCATAGATGTAATAGACACAATACGAATGTTATGAGGTGTATCTGCTTAACTTGTGCATCAGAACCAAGTGAGGAAACTACTTCTTGTAGACACCTTTATCTATAGCATAAAATGAAAACCTGGTATCAGATATATCAAAATATAATAAAATATCTAAAATCAAAATAATTCTAAACATTATCTGCACTTTACAATAAATAAACTCTTTAAACTTTTTAAACTTGAGCTATATGTAGATCTGTATAGGCATTAAGGTATTTTTTTATATCATTTGCGAAATGTAAATGGATTGATAGTAACATATGAAGGTAAGAGGTTAAAAAGCGAACTATCTTTACTTTTTGTGCAATAAATAGAACACTATGTTATCATAATCTACTAAAGAAAACATCTCATTTAATTAGAACATGCAAAATTTAACGGCACTGAAAGCAGCATGATATGACTAACCGGCTATGGGCAGAGAGGTCAGGGGGTGAGAAAGGATATAATAGGTTTCAAAACTGGTCCCAGTATTTTGAGGGGTAGATAGCACTGCTTCAGACTTCAGACACATACAGACACTCACAAACAGGCTTCAGAACACTTACAGATGAGAATCAGTTGTGACAAATTACAAGCTTGTCTGGAAGAGTAATGTTGCTCTCACTCTGTGCCTGGCTGTAATGCACTCATCCATACTTTTTCTCACCTTCTGCCCCTTCAGATCTCACTCACCATATACCCTTCGACCTTACTTTGCTTTACCTCAGACATTCTTAACTTCAGTCCTGGGGAGGATCCACTGCACTGTATAGTTTCCAAATCTGCTCCAACACATCTAATGCACCTCATCTGTTAATGATCAGGATATTAGCTGGATCAGATGTGGTTGAGCAGGTAATAGTCTTGGTCAAGAACACCTGCTTTCAAGGAATGGGCCATTTGACTGACATGCAAAATAACCATCCACAGATTATAGTTTTTGTGTGCCGTGTAGGGGCAGGCACCTGTTAAAAATGGTCTGCAACAAAAACAGACCCTCATTAAACAAAGTGGCGAAACAGTGGCCACCAGAAAATGCTATTTTGGTAGTCAAAGGCAGCACTGCAAAATGATTGTTTATTACATCTTACACCAAAAGGCTCAACTGTCACAGTGTGCAGGGCCAGCCAACTGCTTGCTATTGCTGTGTGGCTAGCATTTAGCTTGATAAACAAAATCTTGTTTTCTGTTGGACTGAAAAAAAAACTAGTGCATTATGGTGAAAGTGGCCAATGAGAGTGAAACTGGCAAATTTCTGATAGCTGTCACCATCTTATGGTTATGTCATGTTATCAAAACTACCCAGTATTTGTGTTTGGGTGGTCCTTGGAAGGTTTACTGTACAAATGCTCGATTACAGCACAATATACATCAGAAGGTCTGTGTAGCTCTGTGAGTGGAGCTTTTAAGGCTGAAACAAGGGCAGGGTATACTTGTAACTGTGCAGCTTGGTGGGTCCCCAGGACTATAGTTGAGAACCCCTCTTTTACTGCACTACTTTTTTACCCCTACATCTACTCCTCTCCTTGGCCCCTTCCTCCCCCTCTCTGCTCTTCACCCCCTTCACTGCTGTTCTCCCTCCAGTATTTCGAACAGAGCTTGCAGCAGCCGTTCGTCTCTGTGCCGGTCAGCCTGGTCTCTGTAGAAGCTGTCTCTGTAGTCGTTGTACAGGCTGCTCTCGGGGCTAAGGCGCTCCTGGGCCTTGTATGGCTTCTGCTGAGGGATCCTGTCCCGCAGTGGAGGAGCCTGGCTGAGGGAAGCAACAGAGTGGGGGTAGATAGCAGGGCTCTGCCTGTTGAAGGCTGACTGGAGGAGGTGCAGCAGGGCGATATCAGGGGTGGAAGCAGCCTGAGCTGTTCTTGGCTTCTCCTCTTGGGCAGGAGCCTGGGCAAAGGAAGAGGCAGCAACAGGAGCTGGTGCTTGAGACTTTTCCATTTTTTTGGGAGGGACAGAGGACTCCTATAAAGAGAGGAGGACATAAAAAGTGAGATTATATCAAGTGAAGTCAGGTCAAATGTACTTATGAAGTTTATTTTAAAGCACAGAAAGCGTTCGGTGAAGTCTACAACCAAAAAAATCCAAAAGAAAACAGATAAATAAATACGTCTCAGAAAATAAATATCAGAAAGCCTAAAATCTGGCTTCAAACGTGGCTCAGCCAATCAAATTTTAGAAGCGAATTATCATTTTGTAAAACTTATTAGCTGATTGTCCTTGCAGATTTAGTGCTTAGCTGGGCAACTATATAATATAACTATATTTTGCCAAACTACAAACTACTACAAACTACTTTATACACTCAAGGCTAAACCACAGTTAATAACTGGGTGCACAAAGTGATACACAGTCACATAGTCACTATAAAATAACTGTTAATGTTCATGCAGAAGGCTGTGTGTACGTAGCTCACACCTCCAGCATGTCCTCCATGTGCTCCACTCCTCTGCGGTCATTCTGCACGGCGTTGTAGGGTGTGTACACTCTAGGCTTCTTCATGTGCTCTGGCTTCTCAGACGTCCCGTGAAGAATCAGCTTCCAGGTCAGTATCTGCCCCTCATTCTCCATCCGGCCTGACTGAGAGAGAAAGAATGGAGAGTCAGAGAGCTGCAGGTGCGCTAACAGAGGGGAATGAATAGGAAGACGAAGATGTGCTGATATTTACAGTGTCTGTGATTTTTAGTGTCCAAGTGCCAGTAGGGTTCTCCCCCCAGGTGTGCACAGACATGAAGTCCCAGTTTCTGAAGCCATTAGAGGACGTATCCCTCTCCCTCTCAGCCAGCAGCACTGTAGTAGTTCCTGATGACAAAAAGGGGTTTTGCATTCATTACAGTCAGTATGTAGTACATGCTTGCATGCACATGTATACAGAACTGTGCAAAAGACCACTAAGAAAATAGCTGAACAAATTCATGCAATGACTGGGGTACACTGAGGAGCAGAGTAACTAAACCTATGTTCTTCTAACCAATTCAGTGAAAATGTGTTGCTTTTTACTGTACCTTTGCTGTTTGTTTGCATCAATTCCAATTGTTTGCATCAATTCCAATGTTATAAAATGTGTTTATAAGTAAAAACTCATTCACAGCCCAATTAAATTGATTTAAACAGTTTTCTCAGACCTTAGCACACCTACATATTAACTAAAACACTTTGTTTTATGTACAGCTAATTGGTGATTTATTATTGAATATGCAAAATGCAATTAGTTCGCATTGAAGTCACTGTAGGTACTGAATAATAAGCCTTCGTATGAAATAAACCTGGAATATAAAGGGGTAAATTCACTATTCTAGCTATTGCTTCATGATGTAGTAATGAGCAGCCAATTAATTAACAGCTACAACCTAAATAAGGCTTAACAAGAGCATTACAGCAGCATTATAATGTCTCTCTATACTGAAGTGTTTACTATATGTCATATATGGGATGTCTAGCTTGGTGGAGTATACTACCATTCTTGTGCTGTCATAATTGTAGAGATACATTATGATATTTAGTATATGTATGAGCATGTCTCTCACCTGATGGAGATGTAAGCGTGATGTGTAAGTCTCCTCTCCTTGTGTACTCGATGCTGGCCTCCACCTGCACATGCTCAAGAGACTCAATAGAGTTTGTCTGCCCAGCACATGCTTTAGTGGGAATCTCAATGCTGATCTCACCTGCTGCCTTCAGAGGCCTGCAACACAGCAAACACACATGTTTCACACATAAACAAGACCAAACATACTTGTACCTTATGTATATGTACCTTTTGGGCACATATTCTGATCCAGGGGACTTTAATCCCTGCCCCAGTGTACAGGCCATGAATGACAGGATTCCCCTTTTCACTCACATGGACAGAGATGTGAATCACATAATTCTTAAGGATTACAATGAGTCATGGAGTCTGCTGTAAAGAAGAGTTGTGCCTGTTTGAATATTTATTTCAATGTGCATTCATCAACTTTATTACTATCATTACTATATTTGCTACAATGGTTTCTTAGACGACCCCTCAGAGGGGAGAGAGACCAAATGAAAACAACTTATGGCACACTGACAACATTTCTTTCAAACCCCTCAAAAAATGATGGTCAAAGCTGTTCTTAAACAATAGCTTAAATATCAAATACTATATTTCAAACTATTATATTATTATATATATGCTATGTACAGACTGGGATGTATAGGACATAATACTGATGATGGTGGCATGTAAGTATGTGCTGCACTGGTATGAGTGGATCAGACACAGCAGTGCTGCTGGAGTTTGTAAACACCTCAGTGTCATTGCTGGATTGGCAATAGTCAACTAACCAAAAATATCCAGCCAACAGAAGGACTGGAGGATGACCAACACAAACTATGAAGCAACAGATGATCTACTGTCTGACTTTACATCTACAAGTTAGACCAATAAGGTAGGATTGTCTGATGGAATGGACAGTGAGTGGACACTGCACAACACACACTCCCATGCCACCACCACATCACTGTCACTGCAGTGCTGAGAATGATCCACCACCCAAATAGTACCTGCTCTGTGGTGGTACTGTGGGGATCCTGACCACTGAAGAACAGGGTGGAAGGGGGCTAACAAAGTATGCAGAGAAACAGATGGACTACAGTGCAGTATAATTTTAGAACTACAAAGTGCACATATATTGTAAGGAGGTGTTTTCATTGGCTGCCGCTGGCTGCTTTGAGTGTGTTGATAAAATGCAAGCAAATTTTAGAGTAAAAGTGAACGTGGAGTTATAGGCTTTCCAACACTGATTTCAGCATGAAGCTTAATTATATGAAGCATGACGAAACAAAGTGCTATAAATTTCAACAATCTAATTGGCTGGTGCCTCTCATTTGGATAAAGTTCAGTAATTCTCTGCTTCATTTGCACTGTTCACCTATATTCTTCACCAGCTTCCTATGATAAATAAAGGGTTAAGAAACAAACAACGTGAATCTTATTTTTATGGATAGTGCTATCCTGCAATGCTCTAATAATTATAGTCTATGAATGTACAGGCTGTACCTGGACTGGAAGGTGTCATCTCTGACTATGCATTGCTTTTTCTCAGGCACATGCTTCCACACTTTGGGGTCTGCCAGGTCTACCAGGGCTTTAGCGTTCAGCAGGCCAAAACCGAAGCGGCTGTTGACCATCAGCCCAGCGCCATTCCTCTTCCAGCCAGGGTTGTTGGCCAATGGGTCAAACTCAGAAGTCCACACCACTAAGTGCTGCAGGTCCCTCCAGGTCAGATCAGGACTGAAACAATGCAGGCCGATAGAGTTTCACTCAATCTGAGCTTTGGGCAGTCATACAGTACTGATTCTACAGCAGATCAATATCACACCCAACATTTTTTGATATTGAAGTAATTAGGCTTAGGTAAAAAGGTTCAATTACACATTTGCTATGCTTGGCTAATCTTGTATTGAGCACCAGGATGATTATAATTAAAATTTGCTGGGTGTCATTATTAATAAGTTTAATTTAGTAAAAGGTAGTGCTGCTATAAAGATATCTTTACATACTTCTGTTCCAAAGCCAATGCGAATATCCCAGCTGCCAGTGGGGCAGAGGCAGATGTTCCTGTGTGTGTCTCTGTGCATTCATTGTGCAAGTCGGCACTGGTCTGCAGCAGAAAAGCACAGACAAAGGGTTTAGAGCGTACAAAGATAAAAAGAGAGATAAAAAAGCGCATTAATAATTCACAGGAAAAACACCAATGAGAAAAACTGCTCAATACAGGGAATTAGTACAGTACCATGTGTGATGTACATAAAACCCCATTAGTATTGCTTTTGCAGGGAATTGTCTCTGCAGGGAAGAACAGTAAAACCAGAGAGCTAGTTTACCAAGGTTCAATACTAGGGCCAGAAAAACTCATCAGTTAATGTAACGTGGAGCGAGGAGGCGGACGCATACACTGAGATAAGCGACTTTTATTATGGGCAAATCCAGGGTCATGGAGAGCAGGAGGGACAGACATGACAAAATGAACACAAAACCTCAAACAAGAACCAAACACCACGAGAATACAATACAATACACATCAAACACGATCAAACATATCAAACAACACAAAGACCAGTGAATACAAAGGGCAAACACGGGGCTTATAAAACACAGGGATAATGAGGGACAGGCGGAAAACAGGTGGCGACAATCAGGGGCGGAGTCACAAAACAAGGGGCCGGACTAGGAAACCAAAACAAAAACACGTGGACTAGACCAAAACAAAACATGAACACATGGACAGGACTGGGAGGGGCCAATCGTGACAGTTGATCTAAAGGTGGTGATTCAGGTGCACTGATTCAATAATATAGATGGTTCCAGTTCTAAAATCCATTTCCGGATCTTCTTAAATAATCTTTGACTGTTATGTTACTTGGCATCTGTAGCTTACTGTCAATGAACTACAACTCTGTCTGAAACATAACAAATGCTGCCTACATAGACAGTATTCTGAGAAAAGAAGGCACCTAGTCATATCCAAATAGAGTATTTTATAAAATGCTGCTTAGCTTCCTCTGTTTGGCAAGTTTTTTTGAAAGAAGTCTAGGTGTCTCCTTCACTGCTTACATTTCCCCTAATCTTCGCTGATACCATTAAGACAATAAATGACAGAAGTCACCAGCATGGGTACAATATTTATTGGTGATTTTTTTCAACCATAGATTTTAGTTCTAGCTATATTCTGCATTGCTAATTAAACTAATGTCATTGAATGTTCAATGCTTTGGTAGCGCAGCCAATAAAACATTGCTTTTTTGAGCATTAGAGCTTCTTTCTGTGAGGCAAATGTTTAATGTATGCAAAATAACATGTTTTGGGTTAAAAGAAAGACTTCTTACAAAATATTTTTCTTGGTAAAAGATGCTAACACTAACACCAGCACAGCTAAACACTGTCGGTATCTTCAAAGTGTGTCGCTATCTTCTGAGGCCCTGACTTATGAGGCAACATGGGCATCAATGCAGCAAATTGTCATTGCTAAAAATATTATGACCAATTTATTGTAATAAGTAAAGATTTTTTATAATGCATAAGAGCAAATCAAATATTTGTGTATTTCATTACATCTATATTATTGTGTAAATAGTTCTTCCCATACACATTTTTGTATTATGTGTAATGGGTGATATCTTAAAGAACTAATGAATTAAAGCTGGTTGATATAGTGCAGAGCAGAAACAGTGCTGCCCTCTCCACACAGCTGACTTGGGGGCGATAACATTATAAGTCTCTCTGAATAAGAGTGTCTACCAAATGCTCTAAATGTAAGTCAGAGCTTTTCTCCACTACCACTAGTCATAAATAAGGATTTCTAGTGAAGAATTGCCACTGACAGCATAATGTGGTCTGAGACCAGCTAAATCTATACATGTGCGAGATATCACTTACGATCCTCTGGTCAGTGTAGTCCCCACTGCTGTAGGCCGTGGCCAAAGTGGACGAGCATTTCTCCGCATACCATGGCGACAGGCCCTGCTGTGATGCGCTGCTGATGGAGATGGTGTAGATGCTGTCTGTGTAGCCATCACAGTCACAGTTATCACCCTGACGTCCGCCGTTACCTGACGCCCAGACAAAGATGGAGCCCTTTCCTCCTCGGCCCTGAGAGAGCAAACAGGGACACTAAAGGCTTTAGTTTTTTTTAATTTTTTTTTTATTTATTTAGTTTTTTTTTATTTAGTTTTTTTACATTTTTAAATTAATAAATGCAAAACAATTACATGTAACTGTAATCAGATTAACTAAGATACTGTTTTGTGTGGAACTGTGTGACTGTGTTGAGCTGCTAGTGAGCAACGAAGGGCGAAAGCCAAGGGGCGAGAACCCCCCGTTGTGAAAACATTTCACACATCTCCACAATAAATACACTTCTAGAAAGTCATTCATGTGATTTGATTTATAATCTACGGGGATAAAAATCCAGTTTTGTTTCCAGTTTTGTAAATATTATTGAAGAAAAATAATAAACATTATTGCATTTTATGGCTATTGGGACAAAATATTAATTCAGCTTAGTTTTGGTGCTCACCAATTAGGCTGTAACAGTTGCTTACATCTGTCACCATGGGTTGCATAAAACAAATTTTACAGTGAGCAAATGCTAGGAAGATATTGAAAGATTAGCTAACTATTCAACATTAGCACTACCACGTCTTGAGTTATTTCATGTTTTGGACAACCTTATTTACTTCCAAAGTGGCTTAAATGACAATTAAATATCACCATCTGACAAGTATGTGAAGCCAGTGTGTATGTACCCATACCAAGACGTGCCCTCATTCTGAAGGCATATTGACGTCCATGTTCCAGTAGTGCATAAATAATCTATAACCTTCCTAACTTTACCACAGTCAATAGTGGCACACATCCTTAAATAGGCCCACTTATCTCTCACCTTCTGGATGCCGTACTCAAAGGCTTTCTGCGCCAGGCGACCTGGCCCTTCCACTGTTTTCCCATCATCATTAGGCCCCCAGCTGGCACTGTAGATGTCTACATGGTCTGGGTTAAACCCTATAGAGCTTGCTTCAATGGCATCCGTCACAATGCCATCCAGCATTCGGATCCCTGAGGAGCAAAAAGAGGTCCAGAGGAATGATTAACCCAACCATAGCTGACCTAGAAAACGTTCTTAATGCCTTTCCAGGTGCACTGTGTGTGTGTGTGTGGTAATTTGGATGAGTGCTGTTATGTAATAGGTGCTGTGGTAAAAGCACACTGCCCTCTTAACTCTCTACATCCACCTGCCTCTGGACGCTGATTTTTATACCAGTCTAACGTGTAGCTTCTCAGTGTGACAGTGTGACAAGACTTATGATCTATAATTGGTTTTGTCCTTGAAGGCACAGACTCTAAAACGTTCTACAGCATTCAGAGCCTTTCACTCTATCAGATATGAAACTCAGCTCTACGGCAGTGTTCATTTATATATAATATTGTCTAAATATTGTCACTTTATACATCAGTTTTATCTGACCATGCAATCAATAATAAACATATAACGATAAATATTGCTTTACTTTAAACTGCTGGAACTACTTTTTTGTCAGAAGCAATATTAGAAACATATTATTTGGAACAATGTTGAGGGACTCATTATTTCACTGTTGACTGAATGGCCTTATCAGGGTGTTTCTTGCCTTCTGCAAGTGTGTTTTACTTTTTATTTTACTTCACAAAAGTGTTGCATACAGTTATTAATTTATGTGTTATCAAGTCAAAACAGCCATTAAGCACAAGTTCTACATTTTTCAGATCACATTTCTGAGGAAAGTCACTGGAAAGTATGTAAGGAAAAACAGGACTTTCTTGCCAAGAAGCCCTTAATGGGAAAATGAAATAGACAGAGAAAAAATGCACTACAGTACCAAAACTGGACATCTGAAGTGTGGAGTAACCCCTTTGGACTGAGTTTAAATGCGTGATTGGGAAAATGCAATCAACTTCTAACACTGAACTTTGGACGTGTGAAAAAAAAATCCCTGCAGATTACTATGAAAAAATGAAAGCAAATCTCCTGAGAATAACGGAAGCTAAAACAAAGGCAAAGGGTGGACACATTAACCTGTTAATATTCCAGGCCTGAAATACACTAAGGCTTATTATTCATTCAACTACAGGGTCTTCAATGCAAACTAATGAAGCTTATCTTAGGTTTCAGAAGTGTGTAGTAAAACTTTAGGCCTGCTGGTGGGCCCATGGCTTGGTAAGGGATTAAATGCTAAAATACACCATATTGCCAAAAGTATTCGCTCATCTGCCTTCACACGCATATGAAATTGAGCGACATCCCATTCTTAATCCACGGGGTTTAATTCATTGTTGGCCCACCATTTGAAGCTATAACAGCTTCAACTCTTCTGGGAAGCCTTTCCACAAGGTTTAGGAGTGTGTTTACGGGAATTTTTGACTATTCTTCCAGAAGCACATTTGTGAGATCAGACACTGATATTGGACGAGAAGGCCTGGCTCACAGTCTCCGCTCTAGTTCATCTCAAGGGTGTTCTATCGGGTTGTGCAGGCCAGTCAAGGTCTTCCACAGCAAACTCGCTCATCCATGTCTTTAGGGACCTTAGTTTGTGCACTGGTGCACAGTCATGTTGGAACAGGAAGGGGCCATCCCCAAACTGTTCCCAGTTGGGAGCACGGAACTGTCCGAAATCGTTTGGTCTGCTGAAGCATTAAGAGTTTCTTTCACTGGAACTAAGGAGCTGACCCCAAATCCTGAAAAACAACCCCACACCATAATCCCCCCCTCCACCAAACTTTACACTTGGCACAATGCAGTCAGACAAGTACCGTTCTCCTGGCAACCGCCAAACCCAGACTCATCCATCGGATTGCCAGATGGAGAAGTGTGATTCGTCACTCCAGAGAACACGTCTCCACTGATCTAGAGTCCAGTGTCGGTGCTTTACACCACAGCATTCGCCGCTTTGCATTGAGCTTGGTGATGTAAGTGTTGGATACAGCTGCTTGGCCATGGAAACCCATTCCATGAAGCTCTCTATGCACTGTTTTTGAGCTAACCTCAAAAAGCTAGGCCACAAGAAGTTTGGAGGTCTGAAGCGATTGACTCTGCAGAAAGTTGGCAACCTTTGTGCACTATGCGCCTCAGCATCTGCTGACCATGCTCTGTCATTTTACATGGCCGACCACTTTGTGGCTGAGTTGCTGTCATTCTGAATCACTTCCACTTTGGTATAATACCACTGACAGTTGACTGTGGAATATTTAGTAGCGAGGAAATTTCATGACTGGACTTGTTGCACAGGTGGCGTCCTCGCTGGAATTCACTGAGTTCCTGAGAGTGACCCATTCTTTCACTAATGTTTGTAGAAGCAGTCTGCACGCCTAGGTGCTTGATTTTATACACCTGTAACCAAGGAAGTGATTGTTCAGATTTTTGTGTATTTTGTGTAGATGTGTATCCTGCTTTTTTATGATGGTGATAAATGAATAAGTTTTAAAAGTGATCTCTGACTTGAGCACAGAAGTCTAAGTCATGCACAATCGCAAAAAAACAATGAATTATGGTTGTATGCATACATTTTGAATCCCATAACTACTTTTTCACTCACCTCCAACCTTAGACTTGTAAGCCACTCCGACTCCACATTTGTTGTTGTCTGCCTGCATTGCAATCTCACCTGCACACCGCGTGCCATGCCTGAAGACAGAACAATAAAAATGTGTCAAGATAGATGAAATCCAGTATAATTCATTACACGTCTACTATAAAATAAGGCTTTGTGATTTGGTTTTTACTGAATGGACTATCCATTCAGTACTGCTAATATCTTCATCTGCAGTTCACTGTCTCATGCTTTATAGGCACAACAGCTAGATTCATTGTAGGTTGTCACTTATTTTCTCCATCATCTCCATCACACTTTCAATGGGGAGCTAAATCTCCACCTAGAAAACAAGCTTCTTTGACAGATCTTAGATTACTGTATTATAAAGTGATGGATGGCTGCCTGCTCTTAGTATTTACTTTAGTTTTTTTATGTTTGATAACATTATACCATTTAGAGGGTGTAATTTGCAAAGATGTGCTAATTGTTGGGCTGAATCTTGTTAAATGTTAATGACTGAGTTCTGTTTTCTCCTGGTTTTGCTTCCTCATTCATGTGAACTCTCTTTTGAGCATAAATGGACTGTTGACAAATTCTGTATTATACAAGCAATTACAGTGAAGTACCTTGAGTCTATTGACAAAAAAGTGCTCTGACATGGGTGGTAAGAGGATGGGTGTGCTTGTGTGTGCACGCATATGTGTGTGTGTGCTGCCACAGTATGAGTCACTCGCAGGCATTGTGTGTGTGAGATGGAGGCAGCTGAACTCATGGTGGGAGAAAATAATGAGTGTTTTCCATTTTTATTTCAGCACCTATGCCAGCCTCTAATTGCAGAACAGCTCAGCATTCATCCTGGCGCACTAGCAAAGTGATTTTGTTGTCAACGCACCTTCTGACAAACTATACACTGCTGTTGAAATGTTTGGAATCACATTAAAGAGCCCATCGCATGAAAACACATGTACATATCTCCATATATTAATTCATTCCCATAAAACTAAAAGAGCAGAAAGAGTTAGAAAATGCTCATATAAAATGAATCTTGACTGTTTTTGGTACATAAAACTATGCAAGTGTCATAAGTGAACATAAAAAGTGGCAAATGGGCCTTTTTAATAATTGTTGTTACTTTGTTCATTAATAACTATATAATTACTATTGTATAACTATAGTGTAACACCAAAAAGGTGGCTCTTTTTGAATGGTACCATAAAGAAATAACTTCAAATATAAAAACTACACAGCAAAAGGTATTTTTCTTTTCTATTTAATATTTCAGTAATTTAGAGAACATCAAGAGGCTATTATTTAAGGTTGTAATTGTTACGTTTTTCAATAAAGACTATAGAAACTGCTAGTGTATAAGTATAGTGTAACACCAAAAATGCCAGAGTATATTTTATTCAATACTTTATGTGATAGGGAGCTCCAATAAGTGATTAAATGACAAAAACTTTGATTATTTATTTACAGTGATTTCTTGATACGTAATCTATCTTGATCAACTCTTTTCAAGTCTGCGTTATTCTTCGTGTTATTTTTGAGATTTTCAGATTTCTCAGTCATTTCAGAATCATCTAGAACTCTATGCATTATTCACATTTCTTAATTTTTACAGCAATGTATGAAGCCTACAATGTTATAGAGCACCAAAAACATATTATCATAACTGTCAGAACAAAACCTTTTATCTCTATTCATTTGTTTACAGAACTTGAAAATGAACTGTAATGATCTATTTACAATATTTGTATTGTTATAATTATTTCTAATTATCTAATATCATATGTACAATGTAAAATGTATCAAATATTTGTCAGATTTTTGCCTCAAGATATGTTTACCTTTTTTAAACACATGCAACCTCACTGGACAGCTCAACATGCTTGGAGGAGAGCACTATTACATCAGCATCAATGTGGCTAGCATCAAGCTGATTGAGGAGATTAAGACCATTATTTTCACCCAGAGACAGCAAGGCATGTTACGCTTTCTAAAGCACCTGGTCACAGATGACCATGAAATCCCCAAGGATTGAACTCCCAATCTCTTGATGATAAGGCCAACTGACAAACAACAATTACCAGCATTATATTAGAACCAGATTATACTGTATCTGTCCCAGAATATGGGTTGATATTCTTAAAAACATTGATCCTAAACTTTTAAACAGCAGTGTACGACTCCAGTGATACAACACAGGCTTAGCTGATATGCAGTGTGGCATGCTTCTCTAGGTTTCTGTTTAAATTTAGGGCACCCAAACTGTGTATGTATTGTAATCCTGTTATGTAAGAGTGGACGAGGGAAATGTATAAGAGGCGAAGTGGATTACACACGTTGTGTGGCTGGCGAGTTGACCTTTCTACATCATACTCGCTGGCATTATCACCAGCGCCTTTTAAACACAGCTGTCATTGTGGCTGGGCATGGCCACGGTAAAGCACATCCGATAATGGCGATCCCTGTATTCCTGTCATAATTCTAGATTACCACTTCCTAATCCTGGATTGTGGCTCTGTGCCTGGGCATCCACTCATAGGACTTTCTGCTCATCCATCTGCAGACATGAAAGAATTATGACCGGAAGGCACTCACTTGTTCTCATTGGTGGAGTCATATCTGGGGAAAGGATCAGGGTCGTTGTCATTGAAATCATAACTGGCTGCAGGATCCTGGAGAAGAAGAGAAAGCTTTTATATTTAAAGCAGCAAATTTAATGAATTTGGTGAAGGTGAGTATTGATAAATGCTCAGGCCTTAACCCCTTAAATTACTATGAAACTATAAGGTAGTGTAGTGTATGTAGTATATAGCCACAAATTCTTTTTAAGGAGTTTTCACCCAGTCTCTATTTGCTGCATCTGTAGTATGTGATGCATTAACATTATTATTATTATTATTATTATTATTAAATCATAGCCATTGCTTCACTTGCTTTTCCCCTTTTCTGTATTTTAATATTTTATTCTCTGTTCATCTTGCTCTTTTGTTATGGTTTGCTATCCAGTGTCAACCAGAGGAGGATGGGCTCCCCTTTTGAGTCTTGGTTCCTCTCAAGGTTTCTTCCTCTTGCTCTTAGGAAGTTTTCCTTGCCACTGTCGCCACTGGCTTGCTCATGGGGCCTTGAACCCGGATTTTTCTGTAAAGCTGATTTGCGACAACATCTGTTGTACAAAGTGCCACACAAATAAACCTTGACTTGACTTGACTACCACAAAAATAATATGCCATTAGATTTTCCTGTACTTGAAAAAAACCTGGCTTGAAACATACTTATAACTGAAGTCAGTGGGATGGTCTTTTAGCATCTGCCCATTGACTTCTTTATGGTTTGAGGTAATGGGTTTTCTGTTCTTTTGCTTAGTACAAGGAAACATGTCAGAATTATTCTTAGGGGTATTCAACTGTACACTACATATATGGCAGCTATGGATTACGTTGAAAAATACTGAAGAATTGCTTTAATCCAATGGGTCACAATTTTCCATAAATATACACCAGCAAAAATAGATTTGATTGCTATTTAAGCATACAGTGTGGGCTTTCTGGCCACAGATTATACTCCACTAACAGTGCCATTCACTAGGCTGAATCTGTGACTGGTAAAGCACTCCATAATGATTTTGAAGTGTAATGCTTGTCTAAGCCAGAGGCTGCACAATCGAGACACTAGAAGCCTTCTGATGGAGTAAAGATAATTACACACTGTGGCTCCATCTGTGTGGAGACCCAGCCTTACTCTCTCAGTCTCTGCCCCCTTTAGTCTCTGTGTGTATGTGTGGTCTGTCACTGTGACACATCTATTCACCATCACACACACATAAGGCCTGCACTCAGTTCAAGCACCACTCCATCAGCCTCTGTACTTTGTAAACAACTACAGGTGGAGGAACTGCCCATGCTGTAACACAATATGTCTGAGTGCTAATAATTGACGCATATATTCTAATGGTTACACATATTGTGCCACATTTTCTAGGCATACACTGACAATTTAGCCACCAAAGATTTTCAGACTAAATGACAAAATAAATTCTCAAACAACAGTTCCAAAGTGCAAAATATAACTTAGAAATAATGGAATTCATTGTCTTAGATGACAACAATCCTTTTGTTGAGGATGTTGGATTCTGTGGCATATACTGTACATAATATAATAATTTGAGAAAGTTTAGTAAGTAAGTCTTTTTGTTTATTGTCAGCTTCTTTAGTTATGTTTTCAGTCCCTAAATTTCAATTTCTGCCAAGAATTTTCATTTTGGATAATTTATCTTGCGTGACCGCCTTGGGCTAATGTAGGTGGGAATGTATACGTTTTAGGATGGAAACAAACACAGTGTGAAATCTGTATAGCAATCGAATGTAGAAGCTCAAAGTAGAGCACGATGATGTGCTCGTCAACATTGTCCAGGGTAGGTTAGCATGGCCCTCAAAAAAACTTCAGTTAAGCATGCAGATGTGTGTTTCATGTGTGTCGATTGCATTACATGAGTTAAGCATTGCAAAACAAAAACACGTTTCCTCCATCAGTGATTGTATTCCAGACTAGAAGAACAGATGACTAGGGGAATTCGGGGTGAGTGTCAGTACCAAAAGTTTAACAAGTTGTCCTCAGGCATGTATTCTCAATGCAAGTTTAAGTCTGGCCCTTCAAGACTTCACTAATATTTGCATTTGTAACCCATAAAGAGTTTATTTTATTTCCTTCACCTCTAAGCACAAATTGGACACATTACACTAGAGGTGCATGTCAATGGAACCTGGAGGATCTAAATCAGAGGTAGAGATTAGTCATCTCTGATATTCAGTATAGCACTCTTTTCAAGTAGGTAAAATACAAATGGAACCTGATTGTTCTTTATTTCCTGAAACATAAACACACCACAAAGCTTTCACTGCAGAGAGACCTTAACTGTCTCTTTACTGTTTGATATTTCAGGCTCCTTCAGCGTGAATATCATGTATGTGTGAGCTTAACACTAAACATCTTTATCAGGCGGCGTCGCACACAGCGGTGACGGTACTAGATGTCACTATGGATAATGTCTTGCATGGTTGAGGGTAGCAGTCGCCATGGAAACAGCTGTAAGGTGTTGTGGTGGTGGAGTGGGTGTTGCTATGGAGACGCTCTTACGTAATTGGGGTAGATGTCGGTGTGGTTCCACTCCAGGCCGTCGTCCAGCACAGTGATGACCACACCTTTGCCTGTTATGCCTTTCTTCCACACAGGGATCACATGCAGGTCCAGCTTTGGTAGAGATGGAGATGTCCGTGTGTCTTGCTGAAGGGGGGGGTTAAAAGAATGCGAGAAAGAGAGAGAGAGAGAGAGAGACAGAGACAGAGAGAGAAGAGAAAGAGTTGAAAAGAGGCATAAAAGGATCAAGAGAGAAAAAAAGAACATGTGAAAGAAAAGAGAAATAGAGAGAGATAAATAATGCAAGAGAGATAGAGAGATAAAAAGAGACATAAGCAGAATGAGAGAGAGATTAAGATAATGACAGATAGAGAGAGAGTGGGAGAGAGAGAGAGATGGATGGATAAAAAAGAATAAAATAGAACAAGAGAGATAAGAGATAAGAATAAGAGTGAGAGATAAAAAAGAACGAGACATAGAGAAAGAGATAAAGAGAGAGAGGGGGGATACAGAGAAAGACAGAAATAGAACATGAGTGAAAAAGAGTGAAAGAAAAAAGAAGGATGGACAGGTAGCAAGACAGAATGAGGAAGACAGCCGAGAGAGAGAGAGAGAGAAAACGAGAGAAAAAGAGAATGTGAGACAGAGAAATAGAGAGAAAAAGCAAGACAGAAAAAGGGGGTAAATCAGTACATGCACTTCTTTTAACTACACTCTAAGAAATAATGGTTCTTCAAGAGTGCTTTAGAAAAGAAAACAGTTCTACACAGAACCATGAACACTCAAAGGCCCTGCATGATTCTTCATAAAGGATTCTTTACATCATGAAAGGGATCTTCAGATTGATGGCAAATGTACTGTAGATGATTCTATATAGAACCTTTTAAAAAATGGTTCTATATAGCACTAAAAAGGGCTCTTCAGTTATTTCAATGTCAAGCTTGTAACAACAGAAGAATCCTTTTTAACAGCATATTCGCCATCAATCTCAAGAATGCCTTCACAGTGCAAAGAACCTTTGAATGCAAAGGGTTCTTTGAGTGCTCATAGTTCTATACAGAACCATTTTCTATACTAAAGAACCCTTGAGGAACCATGATTTTTAAGTGTGTACGCCACACATTTACAATCCATTGAATGGAATAGAGACAGCATATACAAAATGCAGTTGCCATTAAAGCCCAGACATCTTCTGTTTAGTGTACTGGCCTCGTTTTCAGATACTAGGTTGTTTGCCTGAATATGTGTCTCTAATTGTGACCATGCAAAAGTAATGAATTGAGTTTGGCGTATGTGCATCCATCGATCCATTGACGTTGCACAGTCCACTTTTGTCCACTCCTTTAATAAAAAAGGCTCTCCACAAACTGCATCCATTAGCAACACTCTACATCTGAATGCCTCTTGTTTAAATGATATAATCTTCCATGTTGACCTTTCTAGGCTCTTTTCACTGTCCTTCCAGGGCAATGAGAACCAGGCTGTCACTGGCCAGGTAATTAAGCGTTAGAGAGAGCGCCGAAGAGTGAATTCAGGTATAATAACAACAATTATCATGTCATCTGTTCAGTAAAAGCCAGATAATGTATGGAAGCTCCACATGGAAGGTGGGGGACATCATTAGCATCAGTGTTTTAATTGGTTAATAGCCTGGGAGGGGGCAGAGAGAGGCAGCCCAGGGGTCCTAATGAGTCAGAGGAGGAAAAGCAGGAGAAAAAGGCTGGAATAAACAGCACCAGGATGCTGTAGATTTGTGCATAGATGCAGCACAAGCAACCAACCCCTCAGCCATGACTCATAGCTGATATCTCCCTCCCTCTCTTAAGAAGAAGGAGTGGATGGCTGGAGCTGATGGTGGACGTGACCACACATATGAAGATTTTGGATGGTTAGAAAGGCCAGTGCCCTGAATTCAGAACAGGAATTCAGAAGAACAATACAATCAATCTAATTTCTTATTTCTTATTATTTATATTATAAGCATTTATATTTTCAATGTATATATATATATATATATATATATATATATGTGTGTGTGTGTGTGTATATATAATGTTAATAAGCTGCTATATAAATTAAGTTTATTACTTTTATTTATTATTTATTATTATTAGTAGTAAAATTATGGACATGAGTAATGCAGTGGAGAATGCATGACTGTGGAAAAGCCTATAGCCCTATCATATTGCATCTCTGGAGTTTTCTTCTACGATGATTAGCTTTGAAGGATCAGCATGCACCCAAACACATATTCATATTCACCACACCCACCCAATTACAGCCTGTGGCACTCAGCCTGAAATAGAGAGAACTGTCTTATGAGTCATCTCTGATAGAATTATCAAGCATCCTCTCTAAAGAACCATAAGGTAATGCATTTGCTATGCAGTCATCCTCTCTCTCTCTCTCTCTCTCTCTCTCTCTCTCCCTCTCTCTCTCTCTCTCTCCCTCTCCCTTTCTTTCTCTCTTTCCTCCTCCATGAATATCTCTTTTGCTCATGCCCTTCCTTCTTCTTAGCACATCCTCCGTCTCATCTCCATACCTCGCACGTCATCCTCCCTCTATCGCTCACCCCCTCCCTCTCTATGCACCACTGCACTAGAGTGCCTCTCTAAAGAAACCAGGGCCAATGGCGCACAAAGACACACCACGAAGACTACTTATGCAAACAGGTCAAGTAAAATAAGGGTTAGAATTCTATATTTTTTATGTGAAATTATTTACAATGGTTAATTGATTCAGGTCACTCAAACAAGTTCTCTGAAAAGAATGTGTTTAATTATAAAATCAGCATTATGCCATCATAACATCCCTTGTCTTCTTCTTGATAACCAGGTCTGTTATCACACACTTCTAGTATTGAATTATATTACAATTAGGTGGTTACAATACTGATTCTGTTCAGAGAGTTTGTTTTTACTCCATGTTTGAGCCCTTTTTGGAAAACTACACTCTTACAAAGGTGCCACAAAAGGATCTTTGAGATTTCCATGACAGGGCTGCCCAAAGTGTAGAAGTTTGATCTGGCCTGCCAAAAAGTTACACTAACCCAACCCCCTCAATCTCTCACATATCTTTCTTTCTTTATTTATTTATTTGTAACTGCATACAACTTCTATTCATATTTTTCTTTAAAATTATATTTCTGAAATATTTCTTATTTCTTATATTTCTTATGGTCTTATATTTATTTATTTATGGATTTTTATTGATATGTTATTTCTTCCATCCATCCATATATTTTCTAAGTCCCTTCTCCGTCAAGGTTCGTGGGGGTGGGGGGGGGACCTATCCCAGCAGTCATCGGGCGGAAGGCAGGATACACACTGGACAGGTCGCCAGTCCATCGCAGGGCATATATTATTTCTTATATGTCTAATATAAGAAGCAAAATACAGCATAATGTTGTAAAAGAATATGAAACTACCTACCTTAATCATTCAAATATTTTTTGTCTTTTTGGCCCTCGACCAAGTACAAACATACACTTTGGTGCCCAAAACACAAAAGGTGAGCACCCCTGCTATAGAATAACCATGAGTAAGAGTTTATTAATCATATATAATAGACCACTCCAAATACAGAGCTACTGAACCATTTTGGCTTCCTAAGGAACCTTGCTTGAAAAAGAAATTTGTGAGCATGAAGAACCTTTTGCAGGTTTATGTAGTGATGTAAAGGTTGAATTTTAAAGGTTCTTCCTGGAAATTTTCCATTTAGTGGAGGATCTTGTTCTCTAAAGAGTCATCTATTAAAGGTTTCTTAGGGAATCAAAAATAGTACTATAGTCCTTTGCTTCTGCTTTGTTTCTGCATCAGGGACGTTCTGTAATAAGCAAGTTGATTCTCATTTCATAGGAAATCTCATAGTGGCTACTAGTAAAAGGAATGCAATGGAATTATTGTTGTATAAGAACAAAAAAATGTATTTGGTGACTCTGGCTGTGGTCCCATTCTATTGGCAATGCTTTTCTATTCTCTTCTGTGCAGTGGAACACACCTGTGCCAGCAATTAATGCACTTTAAAGTAGCTGAATTCACTGAATAGAAGGGCTGCCTGGAGACTTTTGGACAAATAATGGCCCCCGCCCCACACACACAAGAGCACAGAGCACAGATGTGAAAAGATGCAGACACTTTGCACAGACCAAAAAGCTGAGAGGAAGCTAGGCTATCAGGCTGATGTGGTGATGTGGACCAACGTATGACAAAGCAAGCAGGAATTTTATGACCTGTTCAATTAGAATTGTTCAGACAAGGAAAGCAAAATGTGTGCTTTACAGGTGACTCAGATTTTCTAATATCCTGTTTTTCAGTCATAAATTAACAATATAACAGAAGATTATATAGCAGGAACATGCACAAACACACACACACACACACACACACACACACACACACACACACACACACACACACACACACGCACACGCACACACACACACACAGAAACACTCTGAAAAGAACAACACAACAGAAGAATAGCGCCTCTAAAGAGCGATCTGGGATAATACGCACATCTAAAATGAATCCATCAGTTGTAAAAGCGCGGTGAGCGCTCCATTTGATTAGAGTGGGTCACAGCTCAGGCTATGAGCGGATGTAATTCATATCTGGGAGAATTGGGACATTTGCCTCTGTGCCCATGCTTCATGGCTTCTGTAAGATAAGCCCACCGTGCTGAAACAAATTAGGACTTTACATTTGATTGCCTCTTCTGTTGTTTTGCTTTTAGAGTGGGCTGCTTTTCTCCTACGTATCCAAAGGCATGCTCAATTAAGCAAATGCACTTTTTGGCAGCTTATGGTGTCTTTCTCCGTCTGTCTCTCTATCTGTCACCCTCTCTCTCTCAATCGCTGCCTCCCTCCCTCTCCATTTACAAACAAAGCCCATGTTGATAGCGATGTATCCAGATTGCTGAATGAGGAACAAAGTCTATATAGCCACAGATTCATTAAAGCTTTGTGTGTTTGGCCATAAAAAAGATCCCTAAGCGGAAAGAATGATGCAACGCTGAGCTCCTAATGCACCATTGCTGGACTGTAGCAGCCCAGAGCACAAACCCAGAGGCTAGATTGGTCCAGTAATGAAGAAATTACCAGGGCAGCCACCAAGAAGCTAGAATCCACTCTGTTTAACCACTCAGGCAAACAAGCACACTGTGCTGCTTTGATGGATGCTCCCATTTGAAGGATTGACTTTTTCTCATTTTGATTTACGTCTATTCATTGTCTCCTAATTTTGTCGTAGTCAGTTATCAATGAGGAGGGATTGTCTTCTATTGACAGCAGCATGATCAATGTGGAAACTCACCTATTTATAACTGTAGAACCTACAGCACTGTCAAACATCTCAACTCTCATTGAACCCATCGTTCTCCAAAAAACATCAAGAAACCAAACATTGAGTTGGTCTGCCATATCTATATGTGATTGTTGGGGGTCTCTAGAATGTTCCCCCTCATTCACACTGTTCTACAGTGTTTTCCTTTATTCTCACTGCTGTAGAACATTATGTCTTCGTTCAAAATGTTCTGCTACGTTCTCCCTTCACTCATAAATCTCCCCATTCCAACTTTCAATAATGTCATTCCCCATTCATATTTGAGTGTTCTTTGCCTATTTACATTGTTCTTGTCACGATTGGCCCCTCCCTGTCCTGTCCATGTGCTCGTGTTGTGTTTACTTCCCAGTCCTGTCCATGTGCTTCTTTGTTTTGGTTTTCAGTCCTGCCCCCTTGTTTCATGACTCTGCCCCTGATTGTCTCCACCTGTCCCTCGTCTTCCCTCTGATATATAGACCCTGGTCTGTGTTGGTCTTTGTTGGCTAGATGTTTTGTTTGTTTGATGTATGTATTGTTTGACGTGCTGTTTGGGACTGTTTGTATGTACTGTTTGAAGTTTGACGTTTTGACATTGTTTGGATTCTGTGTTTCTGTTTATCATGACTGACTTTCGAACTCTCCGTGTTGGCCATCTGACTTTTGACTGTTCTGACCACGACCCTGGATTTGCCCTCAATAAAACTTGCTTATCTCAGCACGAGCATCTGCCTCCTCGCTCCATGTTGCGGTTCTAGAATGTTTTCATTCATTCACGCTAGAATATGCTCTCCCCATCCACAGTATTCAGTAATGTTCTTCCCTCTTCACATTAGTGTTTTCCTTATATTCACACTGTTCTGGAATTGTGCTCATTCATACTATTCTAGAACATTCTCATTACCTGTTCTATAATGTTCTCCCTTCATTCATAAATCCCCCCCATTCCAACTATTCAAAAATGTTCTCCCCATTAGAGTTATAGGGTGTTCTTTCCCGTTCATGCTGTTCCAGAATGCTCTTTGCCTACTTACACTATTTTCACTCCTTCACATTAGAATATGCTCTCCCCATCCACAGTATTCAGTAATGTTCCCATTCACATTGTTCTAGAATGTTCTCCTTTCATACACAGTGATATTGAATGTTGTCCTTTATTCACACCGTTTTTGAATATTCTTCATGCACACTGGTCTAGAATGTTCTCATTCATTCACACTGTTATTGAATATTCTCTTCACATTCATGCTGTTCTATAATGTTTTTCTTTCATTCACACTTCTAGAAATCCTGACCTCATTCATACTATTCAATAATGTTGTCTTCCATTCACATTGTTCTATATGAATTTGGTCTAGAAATCAGTTCTAACTTCCGGACAGTATAAAGCCAAATGCCAACATCTGAATGCTGCTGTTAGTTGGGGAATGTTGGGTCAGTGTGTCTTGAGTTGGTTAGTTAGAGTTAAAATTCTCACAACAGTTGTTAAGACAGAAGGCTTTTGTGGGTCAAGCGTGGATAGGTCAGTTGACTTGCTCAGCACAGAGGAATGGAAAAGAGCACAAGGAAAGAATAGATGATCTATTTGAATACTCAAACTCACCAAGTACCACTGCTGGTTCCACATAGGGTCATCGAAGAGTTTGTCCACAGAGCAATCTTTACATTCACCCCCCAGTGGAGCACGTTTACTACGCTTCTTTTCATATTGCTGCTCTGCCCAAGACACCTTGAGGGAGGCAATGAAACAGAATACCTCAAACATCTATACAGACAAGAGACATGCTTATATAAATAATTTGAAATGGTAAATCAAACATTTTAAAACTCAAATTCAGCACGGAGATAGACATTTACATTGACCATTCACAGGCAAAGAGATGAGATGATATAATTGTTTTCAGACATTCACACTCTTCTTTTGATTTAGACTTTCCAAAGCAGGTACAGCAGGAAAGACATGAATGGAAGCTCTTACCCTGTCATCCTCTGACAGCCTTTTGGTGATGTGATCTGCACTCCTTTTGGTCCTGCTAGGATGACTGTGATGTTTGAATAAATAATGGTTTTCTAGAACCCCAATCTGTGAAAAGGAGACAGAGAGAGTCATAGAATCTTTTGAAAAATATGCTTCATTTTTAGAGCTAAATTAAGTTTGATCTAAATGACGTAATTCCATCTGTCTGTCTGGTTGGCCTGGCTCTTCCTCAGCCAGACACACAGAAGGCCTATTTGTATTCTTAACATGTATAGAGCCATATTTTATTCTAATTATTCCAGCCCCTGGTATAGCTAAATATTGCAGATGTGGGCCTCTTTCCTTTACAAATGAATAAGGTTTATCAGTGTTCTAGTTTTGTACACCTACTATTTTCCATTTTCTAAAAGCACATTATGTGTACACAACAAACCGAATTTTTTACAAAATAAATGAATAACACTGGCCTTAATCAAATTTTGCAAGCAAAATGATGAGCCTCAGCTGCTTAAAACTTGTCTGTGAGATTTACGTTTCCTGAGGTGAAGGAAAATGTAATTGATACAATTGTTACAAATGTAACTGATTGTTCTATTCAGAAGACTTGCTTTCAGTTTGCCAAAGAAATCTGCAGGGACATTTTTCCACAATTTCAAAGTTCAGTCTTAGAATTTGATTACACAGATCTGAAGCAAAGGATGTGCTTTGTTTTCTCCTCTCTCTCTCTCTCTCTCTCTCTCTCTCTCTCTCTCTCTATCTTTACAAAAGTTTTATTTGATGCAACAGTTTGGTGGTCTACCAGGTCTTGTACGGTTGTTTGGAATCTTCTATATATTGTTAAAAAAATGTCTCACTTTTTTCCTTTTGCTTTCCCCTTTTCTTGTGTAAGTGGATTATCAAATCTAATCCCTGGGATATCTTCTGAAAAATCTATATATTTACATGATGGCTGTTTTGACTGGAAAACAGTGGGCTGGCAAACTGACTGTTACACGGTAGCAAAGGCATTTCTCTATGGTGTTTTTTCTCAAAGCATGTTCTTTCCCAGTGTTTCACAAACATCTGCTTCTTGCTGACGTATGCAAACCAACGTCAGCAGCTGTGCCTCCTGCCTCTGGTGAATGAAAGCACATTCTCTGAAATCAAACAACACAGCACAAAAAGACAGATCTTCACTAAGACCATTTGAAATTTGACTGTGATGTTTAAATAAGTGAATGACTATAAGGAATTGCACTACAAAAGGAGCCAACCTGTGGAATTCTTTTAATCTCACTGATCTTCACATTTTAATGCTCTTATCCAATTTGGTCATTCCAGATTTCAAGAAAAAGAAAGTTCAGCTGAACGGTGCTTCCTATATCAGTTCACACTCACCATGTAAACAGATGTAACTCATCAGAGGTTCAGATTTTTATTGCAATACATCATTCTGACCCCAAAAGAAAGAGTAATTCCCACCAGCCAAGCTAAACTGGCAGAGCACAGCAACAGATTGAGCTCCTGGATCACAAAGCCATGCATTATAATACCCCATGCATATGCAACAGCATTGCGTTCCAGCAGATTTTGGAGTCCAGCTGTAGCCATTCAATTCAATTCAATTTGGATAGCTCTTTAACAACAGACATTATCCCCTGATTCAGACCCCTAATGAACAAACTGAGAGCTACTGAGGTTGAAAAATCTCCTGAGAGCGTAAGGACAAAACACTAAGAGGGACAGGACTCAGGAAGGGTAACCCAACCCAACCTTCTCTAGACCACACAAAACAGTGAAGTTATGATACAGGTAGAACAAGTTTAAAAGAGGGAATAAACAGACATATCCTGCTGAATCATACAACAGAAAGATCAGTGAGACAAGGCAATGACTATCAACATCTGTCAGAAGAAGGTAAGAAAGCAAACACAACAGCCATGCAGACTGGTACTGGTCAGTGCACATTCATTCAGGGCTTTAGTTTATCCAAAGGCAAGCATGAGGTTTGGACTCCTTGGTCTCAAAGCCATGCATCGTACATGTACAACAGCACTGGGTTCCAGTATACTTTGGAGTCCAGTTGTAACACTGGACAGCGCCTCATTTCGCCAAGGTCTTCAACTCAACTTATGGGTTTTAACACAGCCCAATGGCTTCAAATCAATTCAAAAAGTACAGCTCAACTCAAGGGCTTCAACTCAATCCAAAGGTGCAAACTCTACTTAATTCAATCCAAGAGTTTCAGCTGAACCCAAGAATTTCAGCTCAACTCAAGGGCTTTAAATCAATGCAAAAGAGCAAATTTTACTCATTTCAACCTGTAGCTTTAATTCAATGCAGAAGCTTCAATTCAACCCAAAGGCTTTAACTCAACTCAAAGGCTCTAACTCAACCCAAAGGTTTCAACTCAACCCAAGATCTTTAGCTGAACCTAAATGGTTCAATCCAACCCCAGAGCTTCAGTTAAACCCAATGGCTCCACCTAAAGAATTTAACTCAGCCCAAATTTAACCAAAATGCTTCAACTGGACTGAAAGAATCAAACCCCAAACCAACATCAAGCCCAAAAATACTTCAAGTGTAGCTTCAACTCAACCAAAGGGTTTCAACTCAGCTCAAGACATTCAGTTGAACCTAAGTGATCCAGTCCAACCCCAAGGCTTCAGTTCAACTCAGAGAATTTAACTCAGCCTAAAGGTTTCCCCTGAACCTAAGTGGTTCAATCCAACCCAAATTTTTCAGGTAGACCCAGGGAATTGAACTCAAAAAAGGCTTAAAGTAAAGCTTCAACTCAGCCAAAGGGTTTCAACTCGGCTTTAGTTGAATGTGAGTGATTCAATCCAACCCCAGGGTTTCAATCCAACCCAAAAAATGTAACCTGATCCAAATGTTTCAACTGAACCTGAGTGGTTTAAATCAACCCACATGTTTTAACTGGACACAAAGGATTAACCTCAACCCAAACATGCCTCAAGTGAGGCTTCTACTCAACCATAGGGTTTCAGCTGAAACCCCGCGGCACTTTGCCCGTCCTTTTTGGTTTTCCTACCTGTCTGATTAGTTCGTAGCCGAGCTCGTTGGCGATCGCTCGTGCAACGTCGACACCTCCGGGGATCTCCACGGCCCACTCGTTGAGGTACTGCCGGTCGGAGGCGTTCACTCCTTGGCACGGCAGCGCGCAGAGAACCACGAGAGCGCCGAAAATCACCACAGCAGCACATCGCACTGCCATCTCCGAGCAAAGAGCAGCGCTGGAGAAACGGGGGCGCGTGCCGACTCCTGGGCGAGCAGGACGCGAGATGCAACAACTCAATAAATAAATAAATAAACAAATAAGTACGTAAATAAGCAAACTAACAAATAACCCCAGAGAGCAAGAACGACAGATCAGACGCTCCGTTTGACTTTGGCGTGAAGGCTCGAGGGGAGGCTCGCGCTGCAGTTGGAGCAAAGCGTGGAAAGCTACCAGTGAGAGTGAGTCGTGAAAGGGGAAGGGATGTTTACGCGTCAAATTACGAAGCGCTTTGACGTCAGTGTGTACCTGGGGTATGATGCTCTGGTCCCCGGAGGATGGAGGGAGTGGGGGGGTGGAAGAGACGGGCGGGGTAAGAGGAGGGGAGACGGGATCTATAAATAACCACCGAGCGCTCAGGCGAGGTGAAGACGGCCGCTGGAATTTAGGTTCGAGAAAACGACGACGAATAAGAAGGATTTTTGGAAAGCCGTCGAAATAAATTGGAATGAATTGTATGTTGATCCACATTTCACTTAAAGCATGTCGTGTGATCAAAGTACCTCTTTTAAATGTAAAATGTATTTATTTATTTATTAATTTCTTTCATAAGGTGACGAAGAAACGTACGTCACCAAGTCATTTCAGCACCACAGCACCGGACAGCTCCTGGCAAGGACTGTAGCAATGACCACTGCAATGACTGCTGTATCTATATATATCTATCTATGTATATATATCTATATCTATATCTATATATATACACATTTACAGCATATGTTATCCAATGAGGCTCAAAAGAAATTATGAGCTGATAAAGAAAGAGAAAGAAAGAGAGAGAGAGAGAGAGAGAGAGAAAGCGAAAGAGAGAGAGAGAAAGAGAAAGAGAGAAAGAGAGAGAAAAAGAGAAAGAGAGAGAGAGAGAGAGAGAGAGAGAGAGAAAGAGAGAAAGAGAGAAAGAGAGAGCTTTGAAAACCAAGATCACAAGCACAAAATAATAGCATGCAGATGTATTCAGCCTGTGGTACAAAGAAGGCTTAGAATTACACTCAAATCAAATTAGATGCTCATAATAATTGCACTTACTTTTACATACTTTACCAATTTGTTAAAACTACTGGTACTGCTTTAAAATAAGACTACCTTTATAAAGGGTTAATGAATGATTTGAAATTTGTTTATTAATGGTTCTTTGTTAGGTCATAAGCACATTATTAGTCAATCAATTAATAAATGTATATAACACATTAACACATTAAAAATAAAGGCAAAAGTGAGGAGACGAATATAAATATGATGAAGCTGATGGTTTTAATGTTGATTCATGAAGACAAAGTAAGATCAGTAAACATCAAAATCTGAGGTTTGACAGTTTAAATGAATGTGGGTTCACTATTAGGCAAACAACACACCCCAAAGAAAGTCATTACATGGAATGGTTAGGAATTCTCTGTCTGATTCCTGACACATAGATTTAAGATAGTTTTACAATAAGGTTTTAGAGATATTTAACATGTTCATGGTAGTGTACATGCAGGCGAAATAGTCCAGCAAAATTGGAGTCACTGGCCATTTTGGATAGTAAATAAAATGGCTATATTTGTGTTCTAGACATTGCAACCCTTGGGTCCTATCAGCACCACTGAAAAGAACATATGAGTCAGTAAGTTTCTCTACAAATGACCCGTTTCACATTAAGCCACTCTGAATGTCTCTTGACACATCTGTATGTCAAGAATCACAAAAGAACCTTTTCTTTCTCTTCTCTAAAGGAGAAGCTCAGGTGATCTGCACAGTTAATTTAAACCATGGTGGCGTGATAATGCGCTGCTGTACTCAGAGTGTCAGGCAGGTTCTTGAACAAACAGCACAGCGGTCCATTCAGCAGCTGCTCTCTGCCTTTACCTGGCAACACCTGTTTGCATTAGAGCAACTGGCAAGGCTTCACAGCATGCTATAGACCTTCTTCACAAGCTGCAGTACACTGAAAATAGAGACATTAATCCTAGAGCAGTATAGACACTTTCTTATAAACTGTGTCCTTTCACATAGTCTTTTGTTTTTTACCATTATGTCCAGCAGCGCGAATCATTGGACTCCAGCCATTGAGCAAACCAAGGGCTTGGCCCTGAGAAAACTCTGTAGTGCTGCTACTCAGACAGCTCAGAACTCAATTACCAAAGAACACTGGCTCAATGCTTCCATGTTTAGTACAGAGGGTTGAGCAGGTTGATTGTTTTGTTGAACATAGATGGATGAGTTCAGTCATAGCTTAGCCTATTCCAGAGAATCTGTGAAGTAAATACATGGACACACACACACACACACACACACACACACACACACACACACACACACACACACACACACACACACACACACACACACAGAGAGAGAGAGACATCTTGTTTCTGTGCATTGTGAGGTCATTACACAGACTTCCATTAATTTCTTGGAGAACTACCCAAACCTTAACCAGAACTGAACTGAACTGGCTTAATCCCAACCATAACCTTACCCTCACTTGAAAAGTTAATGATTTACGCTGTAAAACTGGAAAATAGCTTGTGGTCCCCACAAGGTAGAAAATAAAAAAGCTCCCCACAACATGTGTGTATGAACAGGTTTTGGTTCCCACAGTGTGGCATAAACCTTGTGCATACACACACACACACACACACACACACACACACACACACACACACACACACACACACACACACACACACACTCTCTATCTCTCTCTCTCTCTCTCACACACACACACACACACACACACACATGCACTGTTTTTTTCCGTTTTTAAATTCTAGTCAAAACAGCCATTAAGTACAAGTTATTCCTTTTTCATCATCTTCAAGCAGAACATTTATTTCAAAGAAACTTACTCAAAACTAAATATAAAATATAACAATATGTAGTGATGTTGAGGTCTGGACTCTGGGGTGGTCAGTCCATTATTCTGAAAACACCAACAGCTTCTTAGGTTAATTTGCAAATATTTCTTTTCTCAGTGAGGCTCCTTGGCAGCATCACATCCTTTCAGACCCACATTGTTGTAGTTGTCTTCTCACAGTGGAAGGATGGACAGAAACACCAGTGGATCTGAAGCAAGAGTGGAGTTTGATTTTCTTCTCTCTCTCAAAGAAGAAAAAAAAAGAATTTCTCTAAAATGATAACTTTAAAGGAGAGAGCAAAGCATTCTTTAATTTTCACCTAAGTTAATGTAAAAATGTTTTTTTTTCCAAGCAATTTTGGAGCATTGCTATTGGTCCATTCATCATGAAATTCTGACACAATATAAAGGACAGCTACTGTGTTCAAATAACAAAGAAAGGAGCTACATTTTTCGGCACAACAACAATACACAGCAATAACTTATACCACATAGATTTAGATTTATTACAGGCTGTTAACCAATAGTACATATAAGCAACAATAACTTGCCCTATATTTATGATCTACATACCTACACTGCTGGAAAAAAAGGTTCTATGAAGGAACATTTTTGTTCATCAAGGTACAAGCAATGTATATGTTTCCTCAAATGTACAACAGTGGTTTTAAGGTCCAATTGTGTACTTTAAATGTTTTTTCCCAGGTGTAAAACATATATTTGTACCTTTTCATATCCTCATGTTTTAATACAGAACAATAAAATTATGTTCTTTAACTAAAGGTACTTCGGTGTACCACACCAGTGACAAGAGGGGCACTGCCCCATTGACAGTTTCATGTCTGAGAGTGTCTATTTCTGAGAGTATATGTAATCTCAATGTACCTGTGTGTAATATATTCACTGTTGTAACAAAACCAAAAAAGTAACTTTACAGAAGAAGAAATAAAACCTTCTTAACTTTCAATGTAACATTTTATTCTAAGATATTTTGGACTATTTCTGTTGGTTCATTTCAATTTTGTAAATTTGACACAATGTAAACAGCACTGGGATTTTTAAGTTTACTGTTTCACTGGGAGTTTTAAAAACATAAAAATGGTTTTGATCAGAAAGTGATGACATGCATTTAGGAAATAAAATTCTAATCCAGTAACTAAATAAATATATATGTTTTTATCTTTTTCCCTTTTACAAAATCAAATGTATCTTTTGTAGAAAAGCACTTTATAAAATTAAGATTGTTTTGTTGGTCACACACACACACACACACACACACACACACACACACACACACACACACACACACACACACACACACACACGTAAAGGAAAAAAATAACAACTTCAAATCCTGGAAAAGCCAGATGAGCCAGTGCTGCTGACCGCTATGCTGTTTTTTCCACTTTCAGGAATTACTTTATAAAGACATCCTAATGTGTAATGATGTGTAAAACAAGGTCTGCGACATATAAGCCTGAACGTTAATGCCAGCTTAGAGTCACAGAAGCAAACCAGAGCTCTGATAGGGTAAGGGCTACTCTTAGTCACAGCAGACGTCATGACCAGTGGTCAGTGCAATGTGTACATTACTGTGGAGTGAGTGCTGCAGGAAATTAGGGGACAAATTCACCGGGTGCCACTGTAAGAGAGGGACAGATTTACACAAGCGTTCATGACCTATCAGTAATCATTCATCTTATAAGAGCAGGATTTACGTGAACACACTGCCATTAAAATCAAATCAAAATGGAAAGGAAAATACTCCACTGGGGTTTGTTATCCATCTTATAGAGCGGTATTCTTGACCTTTCACATCATCAAGCCGATCATGGCATATGATTTCTCTGATGCATTCAATTATCTTATGTTGTTTTAACCTTTAAAATAATGTGTGTAAGCTGATATAATGCAGCCATATTCCAGAATTGCATTCCTAAATGTTGCATATTCATTTGCAACAAGGAAGAAAAGTACAGCTGACATACAGTGTATCACAATTAGTCAAAAACATATTTTTATTTCTCTATAAAAGGTGCTCTTATCTATGATGCAGCATTAATATGTTTTGTTTGTGTAAAGATCACTCCCAACAATATATGTACTTTAACAAATACATAGAAGTGGCAATTACTGCATTTTGGAATGAAACCCTTCTGTAAGTATGCATGTACTGTGTGTATGTATGTGTCTGTCTGTCTGTCTGTCTTTTTATCAATCCTAATCATGCGTCTCTCTTTGTTCTTCTCTCTCTCCTTCTCTCTCTCACACACACATAAAACCTTTTCTTGTTGCCTCAAAGTGTGTCATTTGTCAAGGATGTGTGGTTGTCATGGAAACCTATTTCTCTTTCTCTCTCTCTCTCTCTCTCTTTCTCTCTCTCTCTCTCTCTCTCTCTCTCTTTCGTTTCAGTTACACAAGGCTGGCAAAAAATGAACCTGATATCTCATGCATATGCACTGGAAGACAGACGTGAAAGCCATTATGAATAAAGCCTTAATCAAAGGAAATGCCAGCACAGTGTCTGTCCAGAGAAGAAAGGAGAGCAGAGCCGTGGAAACACACAGTGCATCACTGAATTACATCGAAACACATCGCAAAGTTTTGTTGAGCTGCTCCATTTCAGAACAAATCGGGAAAATCTTGACTGTAACAGCAAATGAATACCAGTTTAAAAAAGACAATATTTCTGTTAGAAAATAATCACCCGATGTTTAGATTTTAAACACTCCACTGTTTAAAAATGGTTTTTTCAAGGATTCTTCAGTGCTGTCAACACAGAACTATGAACACATAGATAAACACTTGGATGCATGAACGGCTCTTTGTGTGGTCAGGTGGTTCTTCTCTATGTTGGACAACCAGTTCTACACTTTTTTTTAAAGAACCCTTTTAAATATATTTCTATATAGCACCAGGGAGTATTCCACTATTGTTAGTGGAACACATTTCAGTACTATAAAGAAACCCCTTTGTCAACAGTGTGGTGTTCATTAAGTTCATCAAGGTTTCCCCAGTTTGTTCCCAAACAGGAAAACAGCTCAACTAAATACTCATACATAAAAAGTGCTACAGAAACATGTTCATGACCCAAACATTTAGATTTATAGTGTAATATCAACCCAAATAATATAAATATTGACTTCTCAACATTTAATCAGCTGTACCATGTCTCATACTCATGTACCCATATCTCTGTAGACAGTAACTTTGTATTATTTATCCTTGTATGGTAACTTTATAACAGAAGCAAAGCAACTTCTTAATTTTAATGTATAATGTTTAATGTACAATGCTCAACAAAAATGGCAGGTTGTGTTTTTATACAATGCAAAAGATAAAAAAAACAACAACAAATGGTTTGCTTCAATTATAGTAATATGAAAATACAACCCCAATTCCAATGAAGTTGGGACGTTGTGTAAAACATAAATAAAAACAGAATGCGATGATTTGCAAATCCTTTTCAACCTATATTCAATTGAATACACTACAAAGACAAGATATTTAATGTTCAAACAGATAAACTTTATTGTTTTTTGCAAATATTCACTCAATTTTGAATTTGATGCCTGCAACACGTTCCAAAGAAGTTGGGACAGGGGCAACAGTAGACTGGGAAAGTTGAGGAATGCTCAAAAAACACCTGTTTGGAACATTCCACAGGTAAACAGGTTAATTGGAAACAGGGGAGAGTCATGATTGGGTATAAAGGGAGCATCCCTGAAAGGCTCAGTCGTTCACAAGCAAGGCTGGGGTGAGGTTCACCACTTTGTGAGCAACTGTGTCAGCAAATAGTCCAACAGTTTGAGAACAATGTTTCTCAATGTGCAATTGCAAAGAATTTAGGGATTTCATCATCTACAGTCCATAATATCATCAAAAGATTCAGAGAATCTGGAGAAATCTCTGCAAATAAGCGGCAAGGCAGAAAACCAACATTGAACACCCGTGACCTTTGATTCCTCAGGCAGCACTGCATTAAAAACCCACATCATTCTGTAATGGATATTACCACACGGGCTCAGGAACACTTCAGACAACCATCGTCAGTGGACACAGTTCGTCTTTGGAAATCATGGACGTCATGTCCTCTGGACCAAAGAGGAAAAGGACTGTCTGGATTATTATCAGTGCAAAGTCCAAAAGCCAGCATCTCTGATGGTATTGGGTTGTGTTAGTGCCCATAGCATGGGTAACTTGCACATCTGTGAAGGTACCATTAATGTTGAGAGGTACATGCAGGTTTTGGAGCAACATATGCTGCCATCCAAGCAGCGTCTTTTTCAGGGACGTCCTGCTTATTTCAGCAAGACAATGCCAAGCCACATTCTGCACGTGTTACAACAGCGTGGCTTTGTAGTAAAAGAGTGCGGGTACTAGACTGGCCTGCCTGCAGTCCAGACCTGTCTCCCATTGAAAATGTGTGGCGCATTATGAAGCGCAAAATACGACAATGGAGACCCCGGACTGTTGAGCAACTGAAGTTGTACATCAAGCAAGAATGGGAAAGAATTCCACCTACAAAGCTTCAAAAATTAGTGTCCTCAGTTCCCAAATGCTTAGTGAGTGTTGTTAAAAGGAAAGGTGGTGTAACACAGTGGTAAACATGCCCCTTGTCCCAACTTCTTCGGAACGTTTTGCATCAAATTCAAAATGAGTGAATATTTGCAAAAAACAATGAAGTTTATCTGTTTGAACATTAAATATCTTGTCTTTGTAATGTATTCAATTGAATATAAGTTGAAAAGAATTTGCAAATCATTGTATTCTGTTTTTATTTATGTTTCATTGGAATTCATTGGAATTGGGGTTGTAATCTAATTCTATAGTACAGCTATTGAAACAGCAGCCTACTCTGTACTGGCCCTGCTGTTGCATGCACAGACCCCCCAGACCCCTCCCCAATTACCATGCCAGTTGCTATGCCAGTAGCAACAGGACTTCAGTAATCAGGTTTGCTGTGTGAGTGTTGCAGAAGATGCTACAAGCAGAGCAGGTAAAAAACTGATCTCTAAGGCCCTGCAGTCTCTGAGGCAGGAAGGCAGCTCAGTGGCGTTTCTATAGCAAATAATGACTGAGGGCACCAATTAAAAGGCAGTGCAAACAGTGCAGCGGATAGGAAATGGTGTGTGGAGTGGACAGGAAGAGAGAGAGAGAGAGAGAGAGAGAGAGAGAGAGAGTGAGAGAAATTAGCATTGTCTGTTTCTTATTCTGCCGTCCACTTAAACGTTGATGTTTAGTTCTACCGTTTTCTTTTTTACATACACAAGAAGAAATGAAATATGTGTAGTTACCAAAATCATATTAATTTCAATACAGACACTCATATTACATTATTATTAATGTAGATATTGCATTCGTACATAACTAAATGATGAAATTAAAATAATTAAATGACAAAAGTAATTATTATCATCATAGAATTATTTATAAATTGTAAGTAATATGATAAGTATGTACTATTATTAGTACTATTTTTATTTTATATTACTTTGCATTTAACATCAACCCTAACATTAATTCATGCTATTCAAATGGAATTTCACCAAGATTTTGCATAATTCAGTGATTAAAGTGATTCAGATTCAATTAATTCAGAGTGGTTAGTTGTTAAATAGTTCATTATGGAGAAAGTTGCTGGGGGCATCAGTATATATATATATATGTACATCTGGGGTCTATTTTGTCTCACTACACCCTGTATGTACCCCTCTGAATGTATATTAAACTACATTTTAGGCCAAAAACTTCTCAAAACTATCATAAAGTAATGTCTCAGACATGACATACTTGTTGCCATTTTATGTAATAACTCCCAGTGAGGGACCTTTTAGAGGCATTACAACCTTCAGACGTCTGGTTCCTGTCACCACCACTGTGAAGATTTATGACTTGGTACATTTCTTTAGAATGGCACATTTCATTTCAAACCATCCTGAATGATTCTGTTTACAGCTCAGTTATTTAGTTATGCAGATTTATGAAAATGTAAAAGAAAATCAGTGTAATTCCCCTTTAAAGCAAGGCATCTATGACAATTAAGAAACTATGAAGCATATAAGCACCTAAAACATCTAATGTTTCAAAAGCAGAAAAAACTGCCTCTTAAACAAAGGTCAGAGGTTGCAAATTGCAGATTACTGACTGAGATGGATACACTGAAATACTAAAAACAAAACCACTGAGCAATGACCTGGAGTAAATGTAGAATGAAAGAATGAAAAGTTACTATCAAATTCAGTTTATGCCTCCATAAATCAGCCTGTAACCAAAACTATGCATCCATATCACAAATTCTAAGAAAGACTAAAGCTGTTGTGTCAATGAAAGTCTGCCTAAAGGCCGTATGACTGATGAATCCATATATTGATGGTTCCATAGTTTTGTCCAAACTCTGCACCCAACCCAAATTTCCAATATCTCCATTTCCAGAGTAGGTAATATTTGCAGGCCAAAATGAAGATCAAAGAGCAGCAGGGACTAAATGGACATCAGTAGTGCTCATGTAGGTTTAGAGCTGCGGGAGCAGTTATAAAAGCCTCTGTGCGCTGATAGGATGTAATCTGCTGACAGAAGGTCACCTGTATCTGTGCTAGTCATCACCAGAGCTGGAAGCATCACACAGGCCTGCTATCAGCCTGGCTAATTACTTCCAAAGCTCAGATCAATGACATCCGTGAGTTCCTCACACATTTCAGCGTCATCCATGACCTTTCAGACAAAAAGATGAAGGGAAGAGACACCCTTTAGATGAACGAAGAGTGGAAGGAAAGAGAGTAAGAAAGGCTGAGTGATTTTTCTCCTTTACTGACTGAATGACACGGAAAATAAAATATTTCTTCAATATTTCCTGGTCGTGGATGTCTTGGTCTGTTATAATTTATAAGTGCATTATAATAGATGTATAGTTTATACAATAAAAATATTGTTATACAGCATCCACATTATCCAATCCAGAATTAGACTCAGGCTGTGAATAATTCAGGTTTAGATAGTCAGGCTATGATTAATCCATGCTTAGATAATCAGGCTGTTATAAATTCAGGTTTATGTTTTCAGACTGTGATTTATACACGTTTAGATACTCAGGCTGTAATTAATCAATTAATTGTAATTAATAAAGTTTAGATGCTCAGTCCACAATTAATCCAGGTTAAGATGTTTAGATTGTGGTTAGTTCAGGTTTAGATACTCAGGCTGTGATTAGTCCAGGTTTAGACACTCAGGCTGGTATTAATCTAACTGTGGATATTCAGAGTGTGATTAGTCCAGGTTTAGACACTCAGGCTGGTATTAATCTAACTGTGGATATTCAGAGTGTGATTAGTCTAGGTTTAGACACTCAGGCTGTAATTAATCTAACTGTGGATATTCAGAGTGTGATTAGTCCAGGTTTAGACACTCAGGCTGTAATTAATCTAACTGTGGATATTCAGAGTGTGATTAGTCTAGGTTTAGACACTCAGGCTGTAATTAATCTAACTGTGGATATTCAGAGTGTGAATAAGTCAGTCCGCAGTTAATTCACGTTAAAACACTCAGATTGTGATTAATTCAGGTTTTGATACTCAGGCTGTGATTAGTCCAGGCTTAGATGCTGAGACTGTAATTAATCCAGGTTTACATAATCAAGATGTGATTGCTCTAGCTGTGGATATTCAGACTGTGAGTAGTTTTATGATGAATAGCCAGTCATGTGAAAAATGAGAAGTTGCCAAAGAAGGAAAAAGCAAAGCTTATATAAGTGTAAAAAAGCAACACTGTTGCCACTGTTAACAGGGTTAAATTAAACTAACTTTAAAGTTAGGCAGGTGAACAAGAAAAACTGTGTGGTAAGACAGGCCTCTGGATTGATATTTGCAATTTAAATAGTAAATCTTAGACTATATTATTATCAGTGCATCGCTTCTGTGCATGAACAATCATGTCAGAATATATAGCTGGTGTAGACGAGCAAAAAATATTATTTTTTAAACAATACTTTCTTTTGTTGTACTCAGTTCCAGTCATTCAAGTCATATCTCAATGGCAATTTTCTTCTTAGCTCCACAACATGGTGCATATGGCACGGTTGGACCTTTAAAAAAAGTAGTAGTTTTGTACTCTGACTCTGCTAAGCAGTGCTTTTTGGTGACTCAACATTCAAAGAATCTTTTTCCAAGCATTACACGAATCCTCAAGGCCAGATGGCTTGGTATGTGATTCTGTGTAGGGGGAACCATGTCTTTTAGCCAGTGAAATCTTGATAATGGCTCTTAGCTTTAATCCCATCAGAATCAGCAGGACTGAAGCTCTGTTTAGATTGAGAGAGCAGAGCCAGGCAAAATATGACAGCAAGAATGGTGAGCAACAAGATCTCATCAAATACACCCACTGCTTCTGCTGCTGCTTGTTCTGTATACATGGGGCCAACATAAATGATCATACCAGCATCAAGCATTTGAAGGAGATTAGATTTTAAATCCAGGAGATCGCATCAATATATATATATATAAATATGCCCATCACTTTCCCTGACACAAAGTGCTCAGTAGCTGAACAAGCACATAGATAAATAAAAATCACTTATTGTACAAAAACAAACGTCAACGTAACCTTAAAATCAAAATAGCATTTTCCCTGAGATTAAATTATGGTCTATTTTTTGATTTCTCATCTTCTGCTAAAAGCCAGTCACGCACCAAATTAGAGCTGATTCAGTTTCCATCTAAGCCAGAAATAACTTTCTAGAGTTAGATTTTCCAGTTTAAAGAGTAGGAAATTAGTGGATCAGACACAGCAGTGCTGCTGGAGTTTTTGAACACTGTGTCCACTCACTGTCCACTCTATTAGACACACCTAACTTCTTGGTCCAACTTATAGATGTAAAGTCAGAGAAAATAGCCTTGGTATAAAGTTGCAGCACAGTTTGTGTAGTCATCCTTTAGTCCTTCATCAGTGGTCACAGGACGCTGCCCACAGCACACTATTGTCTGGGTAATTTTTATTGGTGGACTATTCTCAAGAGGAGCCCGATTTTGCAGGGGAGGCGGAATTTGGCACAAAACCTATCGGCTGAAAGTTTTAAGCTACAAAGTGATGTTTTGTTCATTTTTGTAGCTCACAGTAAGTCATACTGTGTATTCACATCAACCAGTCTGCTCAACCCTTATGAAGACCTGGATGGGGTTTGAGCAGGTTGAGGGAAGTTTTGGTGATATATTTTTGGGAAAGATTTGGGTGACAATTGGCTTTAGCCTCATAGCTCCAGTGCTATTTCTTTAAGAGGTGGCATGCCTGGTTCATGGCATTACAGACAGTTGGATGAAGTTGTTTGAACTGACACCATAACACCACCTCCAAACTTCATAGGTAGAATCTCACACACTGACAGCAGGAATTCTTCACGCATGTCAAATTATCCCACTGAAAGTGTCTAGCATGATTTGTCCCTCAATAGGTGAGCATTTAATTTATGTGTAGACTTGTTTTGTTGCTGGCCAATAATGGATAGCCATGCCATGGGTGGCTTAAGCACTAATATGTGCAATTTAACACAAACAACTAGATAATGGCAGATTACGACAAGTCAATGCACATCATTCTCACTATGAATTGATAGCTTTTAAATAAAGGTGTTAAAAAGAGATCTTTGAAGAAATATCACTGATTTCTGAAAGAACTGGACCAATTCTAGGTGTTCTTATATAGTCTCACATTTGTCTTGGTTTCTTTGGATTTCATTTCATTATACCAAATGCAGTTAAAGACTAGTTAACGTGCCAATATCATGAAAAAACTATTGTTTTTTAGCTTTTTTTTAAATAAAAGAGTTTGATGTTGTACATAAACAAATTTTCAGAAAAAAAAGATATGACACGGTCACTGGGGCAGTTCCCCTCTTGTCACTGGGGTAGTACCCTCAAGGATACATCTCAGTACCTTTAGTAAGGGAACATAACTGTACCATAATCCACTGAAATTATATTTTCTAAATTGTATTGACTCCTCACACCCTGTCTCGTCTCCAGGCTTTTTATTTTAATCTTCTTAAAACCACTGTTATAACAGTGCACTGCTAGACTTTCAAATTATACCATTTACTCCTCAGTCGATACAGTCCATAAATGGAAATTTGTAAGTTTGGACTGTATCTTGAACATATGGTGGTAGTGGAAGACTGATTGAGGGAGGGAAGAGAACTCTGAGAACGTCTGGGTGGCTTCTGCCAGTTGCTAGAAGGCCAAATAAGGCCCCCCTTGTAACTCTTGTAGGACTGTCATGGGACTGAGGAACAGGGAGGAGATGGGGAGGTTGTGAGAATTGCAAGAACTTTGTCACAGGAAACAGAAGGTGAGGATGTGAATTTATAGGGCATTAGATTGGAAAGAGGATAGTTTTCCAGCATGTTCCTCCTTCCAAACTTCAGTTATTCCATAACTCCATTTAAGCTCCAAAAACTATTTGAATTTGTTGTGTTAGTGATGTCACAAAGCCCATTTTGCATTTAATAATGCCTACCTTTCAGACCTTAATTAGCCCCGCCTATTCATGCTGAAGTTATAAGGAGTGCAATACAGGGCAACCAATCAATTTGCACATCAGTCTTAAAGGCACAGTAACAAAACAGCCTGTTAGAGAGGCTCTAAAGAGGGTGCGAACTGTTCATGGGAATTCTGGCAGACATCATAAGGGGACTTCAGGGGAAAACATAAAACTTGGGCATGGGCCTTTTACGTCTTGGTCTCAAAGAGGATTTTTTTGGTCTCTGCCACTTTAGACTTGGTCTTGACTTGATATTGATCACCACTATTTCTTTGGTAATATGAAGCTGAAGTCAGATATTCACCAGCTTCTTGTTTGAATGTTCAAAACTGCTGGACTATTTATTAGCATACTTTTAGCAATTTGTAATGCTTGTTATGACGAAAACGACCATAATACATTAAAATGACATTAAACTAAGGTAAGAAAATACTTATATATCTGTGTTTCTTTGGTCGCTTGCGCAGCCATCTTGCCGTTTTATCTTTTATTTTTTAATAACACTCCGTTTGGAGAGAGCCTCTGAAAAACCTCCATTTGGAGGACCATGTAGCCCTAAAATTTCACTCTACCCCTCTATCTCAACTAAAATGGGGACACCCTAACCCTAGACGTGAATGCGCAAAACAGAGGGCTAAGGACTAATTGGTAGGGGTAAGGGGTGAATTGGGATTGGGTTTTGGACTTGTTTTGGACTCTTTGCCTAAAGCCTTAGATTTTTGTAAATGAATTAGTTAACCTCTCGATCCTTTTTAAAGGGAAACCAACTCACATATTGTCCAGAATTTAATTATATCTTTTTTAATGTCCCAATAGTTTTGCCAGTTTAGTGCATTTCAAGTAAATGCAGGGACTCTTTGAATGAGGACAAATGATTTCCTGATCAATTCTAGTTAATAAGTATCCACAGCCCATAACACAGCGAGAAAGAAATGAGTGAATACATGAGATGAACTATGAGGTGAATGGAAGAAAATGAACTGGACTGTTACTGTGACCTCTTATCTCTGATGTGGAGGACTGTACCACACAAGAGACACACACCAATAAATACACTGTGAACACACACTGCCCTGGCCTCTAGAGCCTTTGTGAAGCTAAATGTTATCTGAGTCACAGTCAGCGATGCACTGCGCCTTGCACTTAATCAACGCATCCAGCAATTATACAAGCACATATGGACTCTGGTAAACCATAAGGGCTCCACTCCGGACTGTCAGCCGCTGCAACTAATTTTCCTCGGCTCTGACTGGAATTCATTTCAGCTCTTCAAGCTGCTGTGTGGAGGGTGAGTCATACGGCTCTCCTAGCTTTCACCATTACTGTCTGATTACTGGAAAATTAATACAGTCAAGGCTAGATTCAAATGACGCTGTTTGCTTGATGGAGTAGATAGATAGATGTGACAATCAGCAGCGTACATGATAGCAAGCCATTTATGTGCCCATTACTTCATTAAGGTTCAGCCCATCTCCATTATATGAGCCTTTTATTGCTGTTTACTGAGAAATGAGATGTGTTCAGGTGGCGGCACCTTTCCCTGTCCTTATATTTCATAAATAAAGTTCCTTGCTTGGTTGAGTTGATAATAATGTCATGTAATAAGAGTGTAATTGGGCCTAGCTGATCAAGGAAACCCATAAACTGGACAGAACTGAAAAAAATCACTTAACATTAGTTAAAACAATTCTGGCAACGTAAACTGGGACCTTTTCTTTAGCACACATTTATTTGAGCATAAATCTGAAGAAGTGTAGTTAACATATCTATAAGAATCTAACACATTCAGGTTAAACTGCATTATAAACAAGGCAATGATTGTTTATAACTATTATATTATTACACCTTGTATCCTTGGAATCTTGCATTGTAAGTAGTGTTCATAATACATTACATTGTCAAAGCCAAAGAAATGCCAACTTGCATAGTGCATTGTGACCTGCATAGTCACAAACACACACACTTAGCCATGCCATTATTTCTTTTAATAACTTATGATCTAGAGTTAATTAATAGTCTATAGTCTCTCTATATTATAACATATCTTTGTAAGCTCTGTGTAAAATGACAATCTATATACCTGTCATTATGGGTATAAACTGAAATGTATAATATTATTTTGACCTAAGTAAAATGAGACTAAAGAAAATTTACTCAAACCTTAGCAATAATGACATGGCTCAGCATGTATTTATAACTAGGCAGGACATAACGCACTATGCAAGTTTGCACTGTCAATATATGTTACAAACCATTTGTAATGCATTGTATTAACACATTATACATAATGCATAATGAAAATATAACAATGCATAATGAAGTTGAAAGCTATTATCCATCATTCTTGTTCAGTCTCATACATAGTTGCTTATGTTACCAATTTTTTTTTAATGAATGATGCCACAGAACAGCCACTTTAAGTTCCCTCAAAATCCTTTCAGCAGATGGTTCCTGAGAAAACCATTTCTGTAAATAAGATTTCTGACCATGAATAACCTTTTTTTAAGTTACAGGACACACACATAATCTAAAGGTCCTAAGATCATGGTAAGAACACTTAAATCCATGTAAAACTAACAGATATCTTGTTCTCTAGGGAAACAAAAGTGATTTTTCTATGGCATTATTTAAAGAACCTTTGTGGAATTTATGTAATTTAGATGTTGGACGTGAATGGATTAAGAAACCTTGACCTATTGTATTAATAGCATATCTAGTAAGTGGGAAGAGGTGAAATATTGACACCTGCTGGCTGAAGACCATCATGGAGCCTTTGGCTTATTTCCTCTTTTGTATTATAGGCAAGGTTCCTTTCTCTACACACCTGGAGCTCAACCCTGATTTGAAGATGGGACCACCATATAGGACCACAGTTGACCAGATATTGTTTGGGAGATCATTTATGGCACTGCAGTGACACTGACATGGAAGTGTATTGTTTCCAATGTTAAGTCAGGCACAGTAGCACTGGTGAGCTTTTTAAACACAGTACAATATTATAGGACACACCTACCTTGTTGGTTTGTCTTGGAGGTGTGGCAAATAATGGCTCATTTAGGCCCAATTTGTGTTAGTCATATTCTAGTCCTTCATCAGTGGTCAGTTTCTGACTACAAGACACTGTTCACAGGATATTTCCGGTTGGCAAACTACTCTCAACCCAACAGTGACACTGATGAGCGAATAAACTCCACCATCGCTATCTTTGATACACTCTACAGCACCAAACATACTGCCATGCTGGTATAATGGATGTGCTGAGAATGGCCCACCATACAAACAATATCTGGTTGGCAGTGATCCTATGGTGGACACTTTCCATTTATGGGCAGGGTTGAAGCGTACATAGAGCAGTAAGAGATGGGCTACAGTCTGTAATTGTACACCTACAAAGCGCACCTCCATGGTAGGTGTGTCTGATAAAATTGCCAGTGAATGTAGGTACAAGGTACAGTACTGTGGAAAAGTCAGAGACCACCCTTTATTTATTCAATTTCCATTCAAAATGGACATTAAGTCCAATCGAATCATTTGTCAGGAGATTAAATATTAGTAAAAATTCACTTGCAAAAAACAAAAAACAAAAAAAAAAACAGGAACTTCTAAAACTGGAGGAAAAAGGTTATTAGAAGAATTAGATTAGACTCCAAATAACCATGCAAGATCTTGTAGGCCAGGCTTGTATGCTTCAGATCTAAATAAAACCAGTTATTTGCCCAACCTCCCACTGTGAGAAGACAACTCAACACTATTGGTCTGAAAGTATGTGCAGCTGTGAAAAAGTGCTTACTGAGAAAAGGAATTAATAATAATAATAATAATAATAATAATAATAATAATAATAATAATAAAATTTGCCAATTAACCAAAGACGTTGCTGGTGTTCTCAGAACTATAGATTGTTCACCCCAAAGTCCAGACTTCAACATCTCTTAATGTGTTTGGGATTACTTGGATCATCAAATGCAACCAACTTCTAGGACTGAACTTTGAAGGTTGAAAAAGAAATCTCTGCAGATTTCATTGAAACATTCATTGCTGCTTTGGCTGTAACCTGAATGAATGAAATATTGCGTATGTGTTCATCCACAACAGATTCCACAGAAAACCGTGATAAGCCTCCATGCAAAATATACAGGAGGGAACAACATAAGTAGCTGAACGTTGTATAGACAGGTAATCAAAATTCCATATCCCAGCCATCAGTTCAGTTTAATGTAGATACCAGTGAATTAGGAGGACCAACACCTTTGTGTAAATCTGTGGTTGTAAAACAAATGAAGAAACATAAGAAACATACCACCAGAGGGAGCCCTTACATACACAACAACAGAGACAAAATATCTAACCACAGCAGTAAATGTTTATTTGTTGTGGTGTGATTTCCGGTTCTTCCACATCAAAGGTTGACTGTGATGATGCATATTGTGGCTATCATGCATTACAGTAATTTGAATTCTTACAGAAATACAGAAATTCTCAAGCTTACACTATTCCTAGTCCATGCATTCTGTTGTGTTAGTTTATTTGAGTAATCTCTTACCCACCCTTCATTGCTCAGCCTTTCTGAGTAAGTGTGGAGCAAAGTCTCCTTTACTCTCTCTAATGTGAGAAAAAAGCAAAGCGAGGTTGGTTTGTAATGAACAAGCGAAGGAGAGGCAGTGCGGCACACCTAGTGAGTCATTGTCAGCTTTCCGCAAGGCTGGGAGTTTGGAGCGCAACTGATAAGGATCTAAAGGAAGTCCCTTAAGGTCTTTATTGTTGTTTAATGGTATTTAAGGCTTGTAGAGTCTGTTATGATAAAAAGGTGGTTCCACTGTGCAGAAGCAGAGTAAGGAGTGCCTGATTGCCTTGTTTTTTTCCCCAGAAGTTTTAAGACTTTTATTTGCACTGCTACACAGTTGGTGCATCAAAATGCTGAATTGTGCAGCTGCACTCACAATTGTAGCAAAATACAGGTCAATAACAAATACAAATGATAAGAAATCTGTGAACATTGTAAGGTTTAGACATGACATATTACCAACCCAGGATATAGACATGTTAATAAATTGACACAGTAATTGGTTTATTGTCCTTACTCTGAGTGAATAATGTCTAATAAAATGCCATAACAAAATGTCCACTATACCATGCTATGCAAATGCATTTATGCCTTTTAGTTATATAACCACCGTGCATTTATTATTTTGTGTAAGATATGCACTATGCAATTGCATGACGCTCAAACCCGAAATATTAATGTGCAGAAGCTTGCTATGCATGCAGAGCGTGCTGGAACTGCAAAGTTTGCTTGCTCCGTTTTATCAGGCTTGCTCATAGCCTCTGGCTCTGGCTTATTTCAATAACTTGAATGCTTTGAGCAGGAGGAGCAAGTTAGAGTGCCAGAGAGAGCCCTCCAGAGTGCACAGATTTGGAGAAAGAGCTTCTTGCAAGCTACCGCAGATATGCCAAGCAAAAAGAGAAGTCATGGACGTCGGAGAAAACCCAAACAGGTATGCCACATACATGCACATACTTTACACTATACTTTTCTTTATTCGTTACAATTCAACTCTGTGACTGTCAAAGCATAACCTACACGTAATGTACTAGCTACAAGCCGTCTACTGTAAGTCACTGCCATTTAACAGGTCAATCTTGCGGTTACTAATCAGAGAGACAGCAAAGTTTTGCATTCCTATGTTAATTGGGGTTACGAGCTGAGATTCCAACCCTGAGATGTTAAGTAAATTTCATCCGACAAACAATCAGTACTGAACAAGCTTCTTGCTGTAATCCGAATCACCCTGACAACTAAAAACACACAATATTTCTAATAAATATTTTAATGAATAACAAAAGTGTCATACGCTTAACCGACTCTTCACAACTACCTGTTGTTTATGTTGGCATAATTCGAGTTCATTTTATGATAAACAACTTATAGATAATGAAAATGGCAAATGGGAGGTTACTACTAAGCAATCTTGTATAATGTCTATACCACATATAGTACTTTGTCCTTTGTTACGCACTCATATAACAATGAACAAATTATCTAAGATCTAAAAGGTCTTTACTAACCAAGAACATGAAGAAAGTATTTGCAAAAAAAAAAAGAAGAGAAAAAAAGCCTTGTTAAGTTAGTTTGCAAGGAATTTGCTATTGCGCAACACTCAGCGCCAGCCCAGCTGAAACATGTAATAGGCTACTGGCCATTTTCTTAGACCCAGATTAAGTTCAAGCCTAGATTAAAATGAATCTGTAATGGTGAAACACCACTGGCATTGCATTTTAGTCTTTATATAGGAATAGGCTTAGTCTGTATCTGGGAGACTGGCTGACAAAGTGTTCATGAATTATTAAAGCAAGGCTGGTATGATGGCTTATTCACAAATAAGTTGTTTTTTATTACTTTAAAATAAAAAAGGCATAAGACTAACCTTGAATATCTTCTGTACATTTCACCAACCCAATTTCTTATTTTAAAGTGGTTATGGGCTTGGTTAGTAATGACCCTTACAAAAAAGACCTGCATGATTACAAAAAATACTATAAGAAATCTACATTGCTGCATAATATTTCTATAATCATCTATAATACTTTCACCTCAATTGTTTGTGTTCCAGTGCATTTGCAAGGAAATGCAAAAATCACTGCAACAGAATGTAAAAATATTTTTCGAGAGAACATAAAACATTTGCATGAGAACACAAAATTATTGCATGGGATCGCTTAGGTTTTAGTTAATTACAATGAATAAAAATTAATTAAAATTGGTAAATGTTTTAGATGTTTCCTCACAACTGGAAGTGAAAAGAATGAAACCCCCTTTCATTTCGTAACATTAATGTGCAAATCCTAAACCTTTTGGTTAGCATAACGGCTAATTAATGTTCCGACCTAGCTAGCAGCTCTGCTGCCTTAATCTTCTGAATTAACGTCAGGAGTTTCGTGCTTTATTAATACTAGGACATTCATAATTTTCTGCATTTTTAGAAACACTCCAAGAATTCAGCCCAAAGGTGAAGAGGAGAAACGTTTCTAAATCTCTTACGTGGAGAGTTCGGGGTCAGGCAAAGATAGCATTTAGCACTGTTAGCTAGCTACATTTGTTTTCTTCTCATGAATGAACTGAGACATCAATACGTTTTCAGTCTTTTTCACGCCTGGAAACACATTTCTCTCCATCCTTAGCTACAGCCCAACACCATAAGGCAGCTTATGATTCAACAGCTTAAGCCACGTTGAGACAGATCATTATAGCGGGTTTCAGTCGAGAGGAAAAGGCTTAACGTAAAACTGACACTTGCTCTGTCGGCGTTATGACCAGTAAGATAACGTAAGATAAAGCTAGTGAAGTTTGGTTTTGCCAGGTCGTTGATTAAGCAGTAGAACCCAAGAGGGAGTTATCGCGAAATAACATGAGTTTTGGGAGCCGTAGATCGCGATATTGACGATAACGCACGACCTTGGGTGTTCTATTGCTTTTAAACAACAGTTAAATAAGGCAAGAAATAAATAAATTGAGCCGTCAACGTGACATGTAATATGTTTTAATGTCAGCAGTTCCTTCCACCACAATTACAGGTTAGTTCCTTAACAAGCAGCTTGTTGCTACGCCAGAGTTACCAGCTCCGCTCACTCCGCTCCACAGCCGGCCGTTCACGCTCCAGCTCCACACAGACCAACTGACAGTTTGAGAATTTAGTGCAATCTCGTCTTCAGAGTATGACTGTCGATCAAATGTGATCTTAAAATGATCAATATTATGTTTGTGCAAACAGAAATATAGCTTGGGCGTCTCGTAGCACAGTCGTTGCTTCGCAACGGCGTCTCAGCGGAGTGATACGGTGTTGGTGAAAAACCCGTGACGTTATCAGAGCCGGTTTTTGAGGGTCCTGGCCACTCCCTATTCCCCGGGACTGCTAAACAGCAGAGGGCGCTCGCGAGTGAGCCCTCAATGAATGGGAGTGAGTGGAGCTCAACGGCTAAAAACGAAAAGCTAAAATAGTTTCTAATCACTTGTCCAGTACGTTTCTTTAATTTTTAGAAAGAAGAAGGATGCATTTCACTAAAAAAGCAAAGAAATCTCACCTATGTATTTCCTTCTTTCTACAGCAAACGGGTTTGGGCAGCAGATGGCGGGCTTTACCGGTAGGGCCTGGTGATTGATCGGCGAGCGGAGCAGCTCATTGGCTGTTCGCGCTCACTGACGTCATGAACATACATGAGGCGCCGTTTTAAACTCGAGTTTAAAAGCTCTTAAAAATATAACAGCGGTGTTAAAATGTTTACTGCTGTTCAGTGTTCAGGAAATGAATGTATTCTTTTACACTAAAAAGGTTATAAGCTATGATTTTGCTCAAATGCTCCGTATCAACCCATTCATTGTGGACTCGCGCCCTCTAGCGTTTGTTCTCCTCTCTACAAACTCTCATGAAATATCAGCTCGGCCAGAGCGCCTATAAACCAATCAGCTTGCGCCGCCGGAACTGACTGTTGTGTAATTTAGTACTAACCGCAGTTCTTGCCCCCTATTAAAGAAGAATTCAACCCATTTATCAAAACTTCTGCTCAGGTCAGTCGTTGAGATGTAAACAAAGTCATCCAGGGCAGTTTGCTTTGTTACGACAAAAATGTTCACACTGGCAGAAAACAGACATCTGAAGAGTTTATGTCTGTACAAGCTCTCTCACAAAAAGTTACTACAGTAAATGGTTATGCCTGCTCTGCTGATGTCTGATTGTTGCGACAGTCTTTCGGTGTAAAATAATAGACCTACACTCACGGCGGAGAGATGCAAGGCGTGGTGAGGCGAAATAGTCCCTAATAAAACTCAGTTTTTTCAGATGTACATCTATTTCACCATCATCGTCGTTACATCCAGATACTCCGAAGACTCGAGTAGTTTCACTGGTGGTTTTGGGTGGTAAATAACATCATTATTCGCACTGTAAACACAGCAGCTCCTGGTTCCCATCACCATCACTATGGAGAAACCCAAGTCGGTAAGTTTCTCTACAGGGAAGCATTTCAAGCCAAACCACTCTGAACGACTTTGATGATATCGTGGCGATTAAACTGTGCAGAGGTTTTGAAAAACTGGTGGGATTTCCCTTTAAGGTTTTCCTGACGATCAAAGACGAAGGTTGTGCAGTTCCTGTAAATCTGCAGGACTGACTAAAGTTGACTGTAATGAGTTAGGGAGAGATTGCTCAGCGTGTCTGCATGGACGGGAGTGGCGCTTGAGGAATGCGAGACGACCTGACGAAGTGATCACAGGTCTGAGGTTGTAGTTTAGCCTCGTGTTTTGGAGGAGAGTTGGTCTTATCCAGCGCGTCTCTCTCCGGCTCCGTTTGCCCCATGGCGTACGCTGCGTACTACATGAAAACCGTAAGTAGAGCACGCTGAAGGAAACAGGCTACAGGCTCCCAGAGCAGGGCGAGCAGCATTGAGCTAAACCCAACTGTCCTCTGGGCGTGTTTGACTTGGTGCGTTGAAGCTGACGGAGCTCGCACGCACAGATTAGTCTCCACACCACTATCCGTGAAATAAATCACGATGACTTGGGTCGAGCTTCTAAACAGTGATAGAAACTTGAGATGGTAGAACTTGGACGTTTTCTAGGTTCTTCTTTGGTAAAGGAAATGGTTTTGCTTAGAACCCCGAGTCCTATACACACTATGTCGTGCTTGAATGCTCTGCATGATGAAATGCTTCTTGGAAAACCGTTCTGCACAGCACCAAATATGGTTCTCCTATTGTTGGGTTGTCATGCTTTTAACAACAACCCTTTTGGTGCTATGTAGAACCACTTTCGATACGGTTCTTTACATAGTGAAATGGTTCTTGGAGAATGGCTGTATATGGTTCTATATAGAACCTTTTTGAAAATGGTTCTATGTAACACTAAAAAGGGTTCTTGTATTGTCCCAATGTCAAGGTTTTAACAGTAGAAGAACCCTTTTTAGTGTTATATAGAAACATTTTCTAAAGAGTTCTTTACATTGTGAAATGGTTCTTAGAGAATGGCTGTATATGGTTCTATATAGAACCTTTTTGAAAATGGTTCTATGTGACACTAAAAAGGGTTCGTCTACTGTCCCAATGTCAAGCTTTTAACAGTAGAAGAACCCTTTTTGATGTTATATTGAAGAGTTTTCAAAAAAGTTCTACATGACACGTTCTCCATAAACCTGAAGAGTCTTTGCACCATGCAAATAACCTATTAAGCATGAAATGGTTCTATATACAACTCATGGTTCTAAATAGAACCAATGCCTTTACTAAACAACCCATGAACATTATTATAATGTGTAGACTTGGACATTTGTGTCTTTGAAAGCTCTGGATTATGTTTTTACTTGCTTCAAAATATCATCATCATCATCATCTTCATCATCGTCATTCACCGCTTAATCCAGATAGGGTCGCGGTAGCTTCAAAATATCCTACAGCTTAATTACCACACCACTAGTACTGTACTAAAACATTGGTAGATATCTGAGCTGGGTTTGTCATGCAGTCACTGGAATCAGATGAATGAAGTCAGGATGAGTGTCTGAGACTAGCTGGGCTTTGAAAGGTTAGAGCTGCAGAAAGTTCATCATGATGTTATTGACTAGAGATTGTAATTGTGTTAAAATAAGCGAATGACTGAGTTTAACCTGCATTTATGAAAAGTTTTCAGTGTGTTAGTGTAAAAAAAAAATTGTGGCGGTTTATGATGGTAACTGTCCATCTTGGTCATTGTCTAGACTCTCAGAAATAAAGGTGCCAAAAGAGTTCTTTGAGTGACGCCAGGGAGGGAACCCTTTTAGTTCTTTGTGTGAGTGTGAAGAACCTTTTTGAAAATCTCTTGCATGATGAGAAGGTTCAAGAAAAGAACCATAAAATTAGGTTAGAACTAACTGCATTATGTGAAGATTATTGAAACCTTTAAAAAGTCATTCATATTCACAAATCTCTTTTTCAAAAATGTTTCCAAAGTGCTCATTCTATGGCATCTCTCAAATAACCCTTAATGGCACCTTTTTAAGAGAGTTTCTGTTTCTGAAACTGCATAAATGTATTTCTCTCTGTCTACCATCAGCAATGTGTCAGGGTCTCAAGTACGATAATATTAACGTGGTGCAAACCAGTTCCAGGAGACCCCAAACACTACGTTTTACCTCTAATTCAACTGACCACTTTCAGGAAGGGCTTCATACATAGATCATGTTTTAGAGAAGGCAAAACATAAAGGTGCAAAGGTGTCCTCAGGCCTATTAATGAGATCCATCGATTGTGGGCGGGTCAGTCAGATTAATCAGATGCATATTTGAGTCATCTTGGAACTTTGTCTCCACCTAGTGTACAGTATGCATGTCTAATAGAGTGTATTCTGTACAATTGTGTTGCAGGTTATCAGGACACCTCACATCAGTTCAGCCTTAATCTAAAGAATATGACACTTATAGGTGTGACGGGTCAGGTTTGCTTTACTTACTTAGCTCAGCACCCAGGATTAAACTTTCAGAACTTGTGAATCTGATTGTTGTGACAGGTTAATTTCCCGAGGTAGACCGCTGTAGCTCAATCATGAGAACTTGTCTGACATAAAAGACCTCAGTAGGATCAGTTAGACATATCAGTCGTGTGAGAGCATGTCTGTTGGCAAATTAGCATATAAAATATCAGTCTTGTGTGACACAGTGGGGTCCAAACACCTGAGACCACTAGGGAAAATGCATGTTTTTTCATTACAAGTGATATTATCGAGTGAAAAGGGGAATCTTTGAAGTATTTATATGAATTTCAGAATTTCTTAATATTTGGTACAGTATGTCCCCCTTTTTCTTTGATGACAACATGTGCCTGAGCTGGCGTGGACTTCACAAGTTTGTGCAACAGCCTCTGACCAAGATCAAGTCTACCTCATCTGAACACAAGCTTTAGCGGAAGAGATGAGACAAAAAAAAGATTCTAAGACTTCCTGTTGTTTATTTCCAAGTTTAAATGAAAAATCCCACATTTTCAATGTGGTCTTAGATTTGTGGACCAAGCTGTACTTCTGTTTTCACTTCAACAGTTTGATCAGAGTTATAATCATTTTCTGTCAGCTTTCTCATCATGCATGATGCTGATTGGTTCATTTAGCTGTTTTTACTGCCCATGGTTCTAAGTTATTGGGTTTACATGTGACTTTCTTACCTAGAAAGTGTGCTCATGGCCTCTTAGAAAGTGACACTATTGCAGTGTCCTGTGACTGTGAGATGTGAACTCAGGAACTATGCATGACTAAAAATACCCTGGATGGCTCAGTGGCTCCTTTTTCAATGACATACTCAGGGCACTGGACAGGCCAAGGCCCACTGAACTCAGTATGGTGTTGCCGCATATGCATTTGCATCTGCATACGTTTACATATACATGCACAAACTGCATTTGAACACTCAATGCACAAATGTGCTATGCTTAGACATGCATAGATATTTGCTCTCATGCAAAGAGTTTAGGATACTAAGGCGATAAAGCACCTCTGAAAGAGTGCTACACTTTGATAGCATGAAAGAAAAAGTGACTTGTGCGTTCCTTAAGATGCAGTAGCTGGTTCAACAGGCCTGTTGAGTTCCCAGCTGAACCTTTAGGTGTGACTACAAGAGTCTATCAATCATCTTGTCTGTTTCAGATCTGTTCATTACGTTTGTGGGTGTGACTGTCTTTGTTTTGTTCAGCATGGACCTGGTTCTGTGTGTTTTCCCAGGCATGAAGATAAAAAAGCTCTGTATTGTGCTCAGAGAAGTCAGACCTCATTCCTACGCTTATCAGAAGATAGGAGGTTATCAATAACATGTTTAACATGTCTGTGCTGGATTGACACCTGTTGCCCACGCTGACCTCATAGATCCTGCTCTATTTGTTCTTCTTTTCATATGGGCTTTACATTAGGAGCACCTTTGGTGCCTAAAGTTATTTATAACTTGCTGGTGCTTGTTGTTATTCTGTGAAGTATATGGTGAAAGAATATGTTCCATGTCTAGTTAGTGTCATGTTGCAGTTTCCTTTACATTTCATTCTTAATCCTTTTCATGTGGATGTAGCTCCATCTGATCTGCCTCCCTTTTCTGAGTCTACTAGGAAACAGGCAACAGGTGAGTATTACAGGTAGGTGTTCAGGTAAGAATCACACACACACACACACACACACACACACACACACACACACAGTCTGGTAATGGGCAACGCATTTGCCTCATCTGGACTCAAAGGAACTTGCCAATAACCTTTACAAAGGTCTAATGTTGACAGGATTTTTGCTTTGCCCAGTCTTTCAGATTTTTTTTTTCACACAAAATCCTTGTGTGTCCTCCATCCTTTTTTTGGGATCAGGACTACTGGGCTGCACAATTTGCTGGTTGAAGGCTCTATTACCCCCATCTGAAGTATGGTCTCTACCTCTATCTTCAGATTTGGGATCAGACACGCCGGTGCTCTGCAGTCGGTTTGCTGAATTGGCTCACTTTTCAGCAGTCTGATGTTGTGCTAGATGTCATCTGTCCTATCAGGGTCTGCTCTGAAGAGTCCTGGAGGGATGGCTCTCTCCAGTTCCTCGTGCTGTGTGTTGTGAGACAAATCAGGTGCTGAGCTGCTCTCACTGGCTGTTTGGAAGTACTGCTCTATGTTTTCTTCCTCGTCTTGAACAGCTCAAACCCACAGTTGCTCTGAACTGTTGTGGTCTGCCTCTTTCCATGCCTTCAGCATGTTGATGTGGAATGTTTGTGTCTTTTTTCTCCTTTCAGGAAGAGATAACTCATAGGTTGTCCGATTGACCCTTCTGAGCACCTCATAAGGCCCGTGCCACTTTGCTAAAAGACTGGTGTCAGACGTTGACAGAAGGACCAGAGCTTTCTCGCCTGGCTTGAGCTCTCTGTTCCTTGCAATCATACTATGTCTTTTGCCATAGTTGTGCCTTCCCCATGTTTCCCCTCACAAGCTCTGTGATCTTTGACATTTTTTCTCTCATTTTGAGGACGTGTGAGAGAACGTTCAGCCTTTGTGCTGCGTACTTGCCTTCCCAGGCATCTTTCAGAACATCTAATGGTCCTCTCACCACTCTACCATAGAGAAGCTGGAATGGTGAAAATCCCTTTGATGCTTGTGGCACCTCCTGGTATGCAAACAGGACATGCGGGAGCCATGTGTCCTAATCTGCTCTGACCTCGGAGACAAAACAGCATAGCATAGACTTCTGGGTCTGGATGAAGCATTCAGTTAGCCCGTCAGTCTGAGGGTGGTATGGTGTGGTTCTGATACCCCTAACCCCAAGTAGTTTAAAAACGTCAGTGAGCTGCCTGGATGTACAATTAGACCCCTGATCCGTTAAAATCTCTTTTGGAATTCCTACGTGTGAGGTAAGTTGAATTAAGGCATTGACGATCTGCCTTGTCTTCACCTTTCTCAATGCAAATGCTTCTGGGTACCTCGTTGCATAATCACATATTACTAAGATATAGCAGTTATCCCCACAACTTCTTGGAATAGGTCCTGCTATGTCCATGGCAATATGCAAAAATGGAACATCTACAATGGACAAGTTAATCATGTACTTCTCAAAGGGGCTGTAAGCTGGCATTCAGGACATGCTTTAAAATATTGTTCCACATCTTGGTATTGACGTAGCCAGTGATTCCTAGTGTCTATCCTGCTTAGTGTTTTGATGGTCCCCATATGACATTTACATTTACAGCATGTAGCAGACGCTCTTATCCAGAGTGACTTAAAAGAAGTGCTTTGTCTATGTAGAGAAAGTATCTTTGCTAGTTACCAACAGGTTAGAGAGAGCTCAGATACTGCTAGAAACAACAAGTCACTGTTGACACCCAGAGAAAAAGGAACAGAGTTGAACACAGAAGGGTGCAATACAATACAATACAATACAATACAATACAATACAATACAATACACTACAATAAACTGCAATACACAGTGCAATACAATAAAGTACAATATATAAGTGCAGCATATATGACCTGCCCAAGGCCCTGAGTGTTCAAGTTTAAGTACTTGCTGCCTTAAGTTTTTGGGTGCTGCAAGCTGTTCATACTTGCCCTTAATTTTGTATAAAATGTTGTCTATTAAAATGAACTGTTTGTCAGCTTCAGCTGTGGCTTCAGTACATTATAAAAACAAAGGTTTCAGCGTAGGGTGCTGAGGTAGGTGTTACACATACACAGTCTCTGGTGATGGGTAACGCGTTTGCCTCATCACAGTGACATAAACATATGATTGGAGAAGCTAATAATTGTGGGAAATAACTGATATAATTAAATAAAAATTACTTTACCTCTATTTACTTAACACAGTTACTGCTGAAAGTAAACAGTGTTTATGTATTTTATTCATTCATAAGGAGGAGTTTTTGACATATTTGGATCAAATAGATGTGCTTTTTTATTGCATATTTTAGGCCAGAGAAGTTACTTATAGACTGTTCTCGCTAAAAGTTACTCATGGGTCTATGCTCCTTTTGAGCCCTAGTTGAGTTGGACTACCAATATTTAATACTATATGCATTATACTCAGATTATTCACTGCTGTTTCTCCACCCAGAAGATACCTGCAGGGACCCATGAGCTAATAGATCAGTTACTTCTCTCTAGAAAACCTGAACTTTACTCCCACAAAGATACAAAATATATTGCAGTGCGGTCTGATGTGTATGTTACTGAAATTGACCTCCTGTCAGGGAATTTATGGAAGTTGAAGAGTCCACACCCTCCAGTAATCTGTGGAACAGGCACGCTTTGTCCTCTCTGTGTGAGTCCTGTTGTACTTGGAGCATTTTGTGAGATCCCAGCTTTAAAAAAATATTCACTCCCTCACTGCCCCTGTTTCTGTGTTTGTAGAGTACATGTTTTTTTCCCCACACTAAACCAGTCAGAATGCATCATGTTAGATATATTAATAAAATGATTCATTATTATTAATCCCCATTTCTGTTTTGCTGCCATCAGTACAGTGCCTGGAACTATTTACATAATGCCTTTCAATTGAAAAAAGTGAAAAAGGTATGCTCCTGATCTATAGGTTTATTACTCAGTTATCAATCTTAAAGGGCCCATATCCGTTTCTTTTGTTGTTTATTCCTGTGTTCCACTTATGACGTTTGTGTGGATTCATCCAGAAAACAGTTTTACATACCCATTTTCCAACATCTTCTCATCCCACAAAAGAACAGCCTGCTTTTGTTACTGTGCCTTTAAGACTTATATATGTAAATGTTTTGAATGGATGTGCTGTATTAGGCTTTGTTAAAAAGCACCGTGAATAGGCGGGACTAAATTGCAAAATATACACGTAAATGCGGAAGTTTTTCATGACATCACATAAACATTGAGTGGAAAACGGGCTGTTTTTGTAATCTAGCTTTCATGTATGTCCTGAATGGACTCCAGAGTGAGTGGTAATGTAATATTTACTTTTAAAGCGAGGAAATTTTTTCCACGATATAGTGCTTTTAAGATCAGTCAGTACCTATTATAAATTATTATCTGATCAAATTTGAAACTAATACATAAGTTATGTAGATATGACTGCGAGAGATGGGCGTATGGGTCACATACGGACCCTTGTTAACTGGTTTAAAGAGTTCAGTGTATGGCCAGCACAGCTCTCTTTCTGTCATCTCGCATTGTGGAAGACAGAGATGTCTGTTCATGTCATTCGTGAGTCATTTAGGTGGAAGAGTCCCAGTTCAGCGCCAACCCCCCACCATCTCCTCCCACACCCCCCTGCCCCACCACATGTGCTATTTCTGATGCATGGTCCACCCTGCTGCCTGCCCTGACTCCACCCCTTCCCTTCTTTCCCCTCCCCTTCTCTCAGTGACTGGAACATGCTGTAGCTGAGAGAGGAGGGACTGAGGGAAAGAGTGTGAGAGACTGAGAGGGAAAGTTACAGAGACACACTCTCGCAAACACGCACAGAGCACGCCGGCAGCAAACATGGGCCAGTTTTTCAGCTGGTTTCGGGGCTCACAGGAAACTCCAGCCCTGCAGGACATCGCAGTGGAGCAACAGGTCAATCTTACTGGATATAAACACTCTCAGATTTCAGTAAGGGCGGCATGTGTATGTGCTTTTGTCTAGGTTGGTGACAGCATGTGTAGTGAGCCTGTGTTCGCTGTATGGTTAGAATTAAGGAGCAGAGCTTACTGGCCTGTGTTTGGGTGCATTTTTGATTTGCTGAGCATTTGCACAATCACAAAAGAGGGCAGGGCAAGAGTCAAAGAGTTGCTGGCTTTGCTCCAAGTCAGCCGAAGTTCTAGAGGAGGGGGAGGAAAGGAATGTGAGGGTACTGCTGGGAAAACTGACCCAGAGCTCCAGGACTGGACAGAGAATTTGGTAACACTTTACTGAAGGGCAGTGTTCATAAGACTGTATGACACCTACGTAAGCCTTTAATGACAGATAACTTAAACCTGCATAAACATTTAGAAAGGCTCATTCCAAATGTTTTGACTACCGATGGTTGTCGGCATAAGCCTTTTTAAATGTTTGTGTTGATTTGAACTTAAACTTGACTTGCAGCAGTCATTTCAGTCTTGTGGTTTAAGTCCATTTCTTTATGGGAATTTTGCAACCTCCTGTTGATAAGCATGTTTAAAGTGTAAAAATAGAATATACGGTTGGTATATTTTCTTAGAGGCAATCAAGCTCAGGAAGAAGAATGTTTGCTAGTGTAGGAACCTTAAGTCTTTATCAGTGGAAAAAGTCCATATAAGGTTCCACATTGCTCTGTGGTGCAGCGTCTCTAATTGACATCTTTAAGTCAGCTAGAGCATGTTTACACACGGGTCATGTCCCTAGCCCCTTATCACTTGGACACTTCCTGCAGCTGTAATGTTGCTGCTTAAGCATCATGAGAAGCATTATGTTTCTGTGTTTTTTAAAGCCTGGTCTCGCTCTCTGGTCTGTATTAGGTTGCTAACTCAGGGCCGCGTACTGCACATACCTACAGTGCACTCTGCTACCTCTGTTCAGCATCACCCACTGTTGTCAACAAATGAACAGAGATTAACTGTGAAAGAAGAAATCTTCTGCTGCTCTGTTGGTTGAGCGAGTTCAGCCGAGTGTGAGCATTTAGAGGCACCTAGGAGTAGGTGGAGTCCTGACTTTTCTTATGAATCTGAAAATACTGGATCAGTGACTGATCGGCCCCACCTATCTCTCAGCATTGCTAAACAGATTCTGTGGTTATACAGCAAAGTGCAGCTTTGTATTTTGGCTGTATGTGTTTTTGCCAGTTAAAACACTATACAACTAGAATAAATGCAGCAAAATATAAATATATGTATTTTCACCTTTACTATTTTATAAACGAGAATGTGGTTAGAAGAACAAAGGTTTGGTTCCTCACTTCTCGGTGCGCTCCAGCCATTGCACTGATTTGTTAAATTCAGTCAGCAGCGCTGATTTAATTTAACGAGGGACTGATTAGATAAGCTAGGCATGAGTGGTGACTGAATATATTGGGTTTCCAACATATATATAAAGGGCAGCTTTGGAGACAGTGAATATACTGAAACACATAAAATCACAATCTCCTGTTTATTTGTGTTTATTTTAATGTTAGTGGTTTTGCAAACAAATAAATAAATGAAGTAGGGACGATTAGCTCATGCAGATCCCGTAACACGATCAGTGATGAAATCACAACTTATTGACCTATTACATCACTCGGTCAGTGGTTGTGTTACTGGTGTTGCACACGCTAAAGGGGTTTAGGAAATCAGCCCCTCTGTTTGGAGCTGTTCCATGATGACTGGGCGTTGACCAGATCAGCCTCTTGTTTCCTGTAGCTATGCACAGATATTGATGTGACTTAGTAATTACTTCATTAAATAATAACAACTATTGTTATTTTTATTAGGGATACACTGACATGGAATTCTGATTTGATATAGCAACCCATAATTCCATCCATCCATCCATCCATTTTCTAAGCCGTTGCTCCATCAGGGTCTAGGATCAGCGCAACCCATAATTAACACCTTAAAATATTCCTCAAAGTTATGTAAAATATTCTAAATAATTAAAATAATAATAATCACAAAACACAGTAATAATAGTATTTTTTCCAGCTATCAGCAAATATTGACTACAGATATTTGTATAGTATATAGATAGTATACCGCATTGTTAATATTCTGTAGTAGAAATACATGTTAAGTTACTTAATAACGCCAATGGATAACGCCAATATCAGTGGATTGGTACAACAAGAGTTATTTACTCAGAAATTGGAAAAATAGAAAACTTTCAGTGATCTGAAAATATCAAAATAGTTGTGTAAATATTCACAATTTGAAAAACTAAATACTCCTAATGTTGTTGTTGTTGTTCATATTAGTAAGCCTGTGTGCTAATAAAGCTCTTATGGTCCAAAATATTTTTAAACTGATCTTTGATAACTTCACAACTTTGTATGGTCAGTTTCTGTCATATAATCATGAACATGCTATACATTTCATTGATGTGTCTAATGAACAGGCATTCACTTTATACATGTGTTTTTACACATGCAAAATCAAGAACGGACCCAAATGGGAACCAGTGGAACTCACAGTTGTAGTTCTAGGTGACCCCTTAACACTGCATGCTAATTACATACTAAGGCTTATTATTTATTATCTAAAGGGGCTTCAGTGCAAACTAATGGAGCTTTTCTTGGGTTATAGAAGTGTGTAAAAAAACCCTGGCCTCCACCTACTTGAGAGGCCATCATAGTAACTTTGTCTATTTAGACATTTCTTACCTCTCTAAAGCGTCTAACTGGGCTAGTTAGATTGACTTATTTGGCTGATATGAAACAATATACTGAACTCCTGAACATGCGCTCACCCAAATGTGTACATGTTGAATCAAGCAGAGCTTGTATTTTCACTGTCGGCTGTGCAAGTATGAACAAAACACTCATTCTGTAGAGGCAAGCATACAATAATAGTGTTAGTGTTAGCTTCCTAAATAGCTTATATCACACAAAGTAATAATTCTGAAAAAAGCAATACAAAAACATACAGTTCCACTTTACATTGTGGTGCTTTTATTGGTGATGTAGTAGTGCTTGGTGACTTTATCTTCTCCTGAAGGATCAAATGACTTGCTAAATTGTCATTCACTTCAGCTGCTGGTGTTGCCAAGACAGAAGACCACTCACGAGGATTAATGCAACTTATCCCAGCTCTGCCTGCTTTTAAAAGCTGGAAAACTCCAAAAAATGTACTACAGTCTCAAACACAGCAAAACCATTGTTGTGTTTATGTTTGTACTTGGTGTTACTTCAGTTGAGCAACTTCCATGCTGTCTGGACACAAGTCATCCACCTGGAAACCTTTATGATTGGGTTTGTAGTGCAAACGTTTGTTGAACTGTGTATCTCTTTGTGCTCTTTCAGTGTTGCACTATTGATCTGGACAGTGTGAGATACCAGTGGTAATGGAACATCCTGCCTAAGGCTGCGTGCATCATGTCTGAATGAAGCAGGGCTACAACAGCACTGTGATTCACCACCGTTTCTGTTATTGGTGCTTCTGTCTGTGTATGTTTGTGAGCTTGAGCGCCTGCTTCCTCTGAAGAGTGCTGTCAGATTCCTCAGCTCAGTGTCTGCTAGCTTAATGCTCAGCACTGCACCAGGGTAAACATAGTCCTTGGCACAGCTCAAGCACTAACTGCTTGGGTAAATGCACCCATTAAGTTAGTTCCAGAGTCTCAGGTTCTCCTGGGAATCTGTCACAAACATTGATTGTTATATTTCTGGTCTGTTTGCTCTGGTTGTGGATCATGTTTGCCATCCACATGGGATGTTCTCACACATTGGGTAACTGCAGAAGCTATTTGTGTTCATGTCCCCAGTCACAGAGCAGGGCTGGCGTTGAAGTGGGTGTTTGCATTTAGACTTATGGGAACACTTTATTGCACCACAGACTAGCAGAACATTTAACATATGACCTTAGGAGGTGTTATATTTGGCTGGAATAGTGGACAAACCATCAATGGGAACCATTGATTTAGTATGTACTGCTAAATATGAGGAAATGCAAAGCAGCTGTATTTAGTTGCAGAGCCACAAAGTCAGTTCCCGATAGACAGGCTTTAGAGAAAGAACGAGGGAGGATGGAATTGCTGACCATTTCACACAAGCAAAGGGTGAACTGTTACTAAACCTCAATCACCTTATCACTTTAGTTCCTAATCAGAAAGGCATCAAACCCAGTGTAGCTATTGTGTTGGGTGTGTATGTACAAGCCCTAGTTGTATGATAGGTAGCATATTATATATTTGCTTGGCTTATCTGTGTGTGTGTGTGTGTGTGTGTGTGGTGAATTTGCTTGTAAGGTTATAAGATTTGATTCAATTCACAATACTTCACAGTGTTCACAGTTTGGTATTCTGATGATTTTTGTACAAAATTTGAGTGGAGACATATGATCGACACTAGAGCTGGGCGGCACAGTGGCGTGGTGGGTAGCGCTGTCGCCTCACAGCAAGAAGGGCCTGGGTTTGATTCCCCAGCTGGGCAACCAGGGCCATTTCTGTGTGGAGTTTGCATGTTCTCCCCATGTCTGTGTGGGTTTTCTCTGGTTTCCTCCCACAGTCCAAAAACATGAAGTCAGGCCAATTGGACATAAATGGCCCCTCGGTGTGGTTGTGTATGTCTCTCTGCCCTGTCGGCCTCTCTTCCGCCCAATGACAGCTGAGATAGGCTCGAGCGAACCAGAAGGAGAAGCGGCTTAGCAGAAATTTTAAAGTTTGTAAATGATAAATAATTTACATTTCAAATACAAGGCATTCTGGAGGATAATTTTAATATACCTTCACTCTTGATGTTGTACAGCTTCCCTTAGCTGCATAATAGAATCATTTAATACAATTATTTTGTTTTATTGTTAACAGTGATTCCAAACTTTTGAGCTGTATGTGTGCATGCACACCTCTTCACTGCTCATGTTCACACCTCTGTTCAAAGGTGAGGCTATCATAGTCAGTGCTTTTGTGTGTTTATGGGGTGGAGGCATCCTTGCTGACTGCATTTTCTGCTCTTTATGTTTCTAACCCCACAGACGCAATTAAGTTTCCCACCTTTCATAGCAACTGTTGTGATGGTGGATAAACTTTACAGACTGTTGACAAAAATCTAATGAAGTTATGCTGGAGTTCAGAGTGGCTGCATAATATTGAGGTTCTAGTTTAAAATGCTGCGCTACTGAGCTGGACCGTATTGTTTTAGCTACTCATCTGCTCTTCACACTGGTATGATAAGTATGAAAAGATTAGTAGTGTATGAATGCAGCTTGTTTTAGCACAAGTGTAGCTGAACATGGATAAATACAGTAACGACCAGCAATTACCTATTTTCCAGCGTGGTGTAGTCACCCAGCTCTCTAATGCAGAAGGCTTAAAAGCTAGAAATTGTCTGCATATAAAATTTATGTTGGTCATTATTGCTTCTGTGTGCAAAGAAAGAGATCTAGTAAATGCCTCAGTGATGGTTTGTACTACATTTTGGTAGTTTATATCCCAAGGTCCATGGGAGTGAAAGCCATGATTTGGCCCAACAGATTTGTTGTGCCCATCCAAACCCACACTCCTCACAGTTCGAGAGTTGTGTAATCTTTGCTGAAGCTGCATTCTTTTGGTCCAGTCCTGCAAAATTTGTTGTATTGTTCCCTGAGTTTGCTGTGAAGAGTAATTCCCTGCTTCAGATTTCTGCACCTGTTTGTATGCTGCCTGTGTTAGTACAGATGACTGGTTGAGCAGACAGTCTGCTTCAGAAACAAAACATTCTTTCACTAGGCCAGATTCATGCTGAGGTCATCATCTCACTTCTGATTGGTTTAAACGCCTTGCGGGTGGGGAGGTAGTTTGGCCTCAGAGTTACTTGTCAACAGATAAAGGTTGCTAAGTGACTCTACTGTCCACGCCTCTTTCCTCAGCCTTGCTGAAGTCAGCATTATGAGCTCACACTTCTTCAGAAACCCTCCCACCTCCTGAGTACAGCAGAAAGAGAAGTAATGTTAGTGGATGCATTTAAAAACACAGCTAAACTTGGGTGAATTTGGTGTGTTTGCTTTGCCAGGACAATTCCAGCTTATTGTTGCCAAAAACAGGGTAATAATGATGTTTGTGTAACTTTTCTCTGGTAGGTCATTCCTTATATGGTTATGTCTGGAAGGTTTTCCCGTTCCAGATGTGAGTCTGTGGTGTTTAGAAGCATTCCAGCCTGTTTATAAGCAGGAGTTGTTGGATTATGTTATATATTTTTTGTACTTATGTTACTGATAGTGTTATTCTGTTTGCTCTTTTTTTAGGGTGGTTCCCTATTAGATCACCGCTGCACCCACTGTTAAACATGGCTCAGAAATTGAGGTGTAAATTCAACAGTCACGTTTCTCTCTAATCCTTCTGCGATTGTTTAGGTTGTAGCATGTTTTGGATAGGGTGACCAGACATCCCTGTTTTCCTTAGACAGCCCACATTTTCTTTTACTGTCAATCAATAAAACAGGACCAGAAAGTTCAAAGAAGTCGTGGCAGCAGAGCAGACAGACATTTTGTGTTGTGCTTGTTTTGACCATTAGATGGCGCTGTCTGCTGCTATCTACTAACCACTCTTTTCACTTGCTTGCCTAGTTTTAGAGAGTACTGCTGTGTAAAACACAACCAGAGTCTAGCGAGTGTCGAGTGGATCAGCACCATCACCACAAACCTCTTTCCAAGACACGAGGTAAAAGGGGTGAGGCTACAGGACTTGAATCGCATTGAGTGTAGTTCACACCACAGCTTCACTCATTGTGGTAGGCTACTTTATCATTTTCTAACATGGTTTACAAAGTTATTTAGTCAGTACCCAATTTTAGCAGTCAGGCTTCACCATAGTTTATTCCAGTGCAACAGTTACCATGGTCAAAATACATGAAACTGGAACTTCCCCCTCCCCCCTTTTTATTTTGTAGATAAAAACATAGAATATTTAATGCTATGTTGACCGCCAAATTGGAAATGTCCTCCTTTTTTCATTTTTTGAGGAATCCAGTCACCTTAATTTCCGGCATTCATGTTTGATATAGTTATGTGCTCTAAATAGCCATATGTCACAACATACAGTACTGTGCAAAAGTCAGAGACCAACCATTTATTTAATTTCCAGTCAAAATGGCCATTAATTAAGAGTTATTCAGGAAAAAAAGCAGAAAACATACACTCTTAAAAATAATGGTTCTTCAAGGGTTCTTCAGGGAAAAATGGTTCTATATATCCATCCATCCATTCTCTAAGCCGCTTCTCCGTCAGGGTCGCGGGGGGAGGTTCTATATAGGCTTTCTAAAAAGTTTTTTTTTTTGCATTGTGAAATGATTATGCCTGTTGATGGAGAATGTGTGTTATATGGTATATTCTATATACTGTAGAATCTTTTTGAAAAGGGTTTTATTTATATATATATATATATATATATATATATAGGCCTCAACAGCAAAATATATCACATTATGGTCAGTATTTAGTGTGTCCACCGTTGTCCTTTAATATTGCTTTAAATGCTTTTGGGAGAGAAGTCTGCAGGGATAGTTTTCCACACCCTAAAAAGTTTTAGAAGTGGGTTGAATTTTCTACTTCTCGCGATAGCAAGTCATCCCAAACATACTGAACTGTGATGTTAAACGTATTATTTTCATTGTTTGCGTACAATGAACTCTGTTGATTTATGGTATTTGTGAAGACTGATTTGCCTATCTGAAAATCTTACATACAATGAGTAATAAGTAGCACAGGAGTTGAGGTGTCTTTGATTTCATCACAATTAGTCGACAATCACTTTTGCCCTTTTTTTGTATTCAGTTCTTGCCCAAACAAGTTTGGTGGTTTATGATTAGTGTTAACTCATCACTGATTCATTTTGGAGTCATTGCTTATCTACAGACATGTTGTCTCATTTCCTTTTGCTCTCTACATGGCACTTGTGTCGTCTTTGATCAGAAAACAAGCTCATGCATGTCCTTCAGCCACGCAGCAGGTGGCGCTGTTATCACAGGAATTGAACTCTTTTCACTTGTAAGCCCGGCTGGCATCCTGCCCGAGAGATCAAGCCAACACAGCCTTTTGTTTCAGAGGCTAGGAAGTGCTTTTAAACAGTGAGTTGAATCATGCTGTGACGTTTCTGGCTTGACTATGTGTTCCTCTTGCATAAGTGCTGGCATTTGGCCAGCTAGTTCTCCAAGGCTTGCGTTCAGAGCTGCAGATATTTTTTGGTTTTCTTTTTCGTTGCTTCACTCCTGCTGCCTCTCTTCCTTCACTTTGCTCCCCTTTACTACTTTGTGAGTTTCTATATGCTTCCTTCAAGTCTGGTGTTTACTTAATCTGTTTTTTTCCACCTCTGTCTCCTTTTCTCTCCCTCTCTGTGCATTTCTGGGTGGGGTCATGTGGTAGTGCTGTGTTTTTGGTAATCGGGGTAGCTCTGTGGTGTAGATTCCTGAGCAGTGAGTGTAGCAGGCACACCCTGCCAAGCAGGCTTCAGGCTTGCAGTGAGACGTCCTTCAGCTAAGCCACCCTCTACAGAATCACAGATCACTTATTACAAGTGCTGAGCCAGACTAGTTCACTTAAACTATAATCAGCATCCCATTCCTTTGTCGTATGGAAACAATCAGTTTATTTTTCCTGGCTACCAGAAAGAAAGGGGTGGGACAGGACGTTCCACCAGCCAATGAGCAAAGCTGGTGTTGCAGTGTTGTTGCGAATGAGGGAGGGGGTTGATCTGCTCAGTCCTGTTCATCATGTCTGTATGGGAGGGGCTTGGAACTTCATTTTTTTGTTGGGGTGTGTTTCTTTGACTGTGTGTATATGTGTGAGAGATATTACTTTCTGTGTTGTAGTTGTCAGACCAAGGGGATTTCTTCATTCTTTGATTGTGGAGTGTAGCATATAAGGATCTATACAAAAGGACTCTCTGACAGACCCAGATGGTATGTACTCGCAGGATCTTGTCTTCTGTTTGTGGTTTCCTGCTTCTGTAGCTGTAGAGGTGCCAACACTGCAGTTCGTGGAAAATATGATGGTGAAAACTTACAGCTTGCTATAAATTGTCAGCGCTTGTTTCACTGTTGTCGTTTAAAACATTGACTAAAGGTTTTGTTGGATGATACATTATAGACAGTTTGTCATGAAGGCTGCTGACTTTTACCAACATGAATTTATAATGATAGGTTTGTCTGCTATGGGGTGGTTTCCTGGGCTAATTCTTGCTATTAATACTAGTTTTGCACTGAAAAAAATGCCATTTGATCTCACTTTTATGTGTATTTGGAAAAGCAGGCCTTACAGAAATATATTACAGGGCAATCATTGAATTGTTGATGGTTTTTATTGATGAGAAACTGCTTTTCAAAAACATGGTGCTTCTTAGCACTGAAAAATGCTGTACAGCAATTTAAATATTTAATTATTTTATTTTGCCTTTATGTTGTATTCATGGCCTAGAAGCACTGAGCTATTAGCAATGCATTGGGACAAATGTGAAATATGCAAAGATCTTGTGCTTAGTGGGCTGGTTCCATGTGTAGGTCTGAAATGGGTATCTCCAGACTGACTTCTTTAGACCCTAATCTAATAACTGATCTATTTAATCACAGTCATCAGCAGCATCTCAAGTCCTGACCAAGTTGTGATGGGTCCAATTTGGAACTAAGTGCTAGAGGAAGGAAGTTCAGGAGTATGGATAGAGATATTGCAATCTGCAATATAATGGTCTGTGGGATGTGCCTGCCATAGGCTAGGTTGGCATGTAGATGGCATTTAAGGTCAGTTAGCATGTAAACAACCTTTTAGTCAATGTAGGACTAAGAGAGGCATTTTTAAAACATGCTTAGTTTGAGCACAAACGCATAGTACAAAATATGAGCATGCATTCTGCAAAGCAGTCTCAGTGCTTAATGAATAAGCACAACTTGCTTTTCTCTTCTTCATAGTTAGGATTACAGGCCTGGCTTCTTGCAAGTCAAAACCTGTGGACTCGAGTTTTTTTTGTGTGGAGGTTCACCTTGGATTCAGTTTAAGAGCAAAGCTGAGCAAAACTGCTTTAAGACAAACTGAAACGTAAAACTTTGTATACATAATACTTACATAACATCACAGTTACGTTACACCATTAGCAAACTTAGATTCAGTGATTAAGACATTATGTAGTCCAGATTAACAAAGATTTCTGAACTCAACACTACTCAGTAAGGCTGTAAAGGCATCACTGGTTCCAGTACTGCAGCTTTAGTGATTTTACAGGGCTGCGCCACCCGGTGTATTTACTTTCCATAGCAATAGTGAGAATGTGTGCCTTTGTGTTTGTGTGATGTCAGGGGTGTGGCCACGCATTAGTCATCACATCTTTTGATGAAAAAGAGTGGAATGAAGGATGGAGAAACAGAGGAAGAGAATGAAAAGAAAGTGGGTGATGACTTTCAAGCGTGCTACTTATTAAATGAAAAGTATTGAGAAACCTGCTTATTAAGACTGCAGTAAAGAACAGACTGTTCTCGTAAGTCAGTAAGGCATTTGTTCCATGTATTTTAGGCTAGGCTGTGCCTTGTAGTACTGCCTGCCTAATTTTGCATTGTCTTCATTGTATGCGTGGCAGATGATCTTTAAACTTAATACCTTCCCTGGGTTTGTCTAAGGCTTGGTGACTGCACCAAGCATGTCCCTTAAGCGTTGAGCTGAGAGCTGGGCTGTGGCTCAGATTCTGAAACGAGTTTGAGAAGCTGTAGGTTCAGTGAGTTACTGAGTTATGAAGAGTAACACAGTGACGTCTGGATTCAAGTGGACCAAGCTTGGTTTATTAGGTCTGCCACTTGTGAAAGGAGAAGGCAGTAAATATCACCTTGACAAGTCTATACAATTATTTTATTTATAATGAGATGAAGTTAGAGTTGTTTTTAAATGTGTTCCCTCTTCCCTAACTCGGTGGCAAACAGCTACTATTAGAGCTATGCCTGAAATGTCAAAACTGAAAGTCTTGACAGATAAGAAAGCTTGTTTTGCTTTTTATTTCATTTTCTGTTGGGCATTTTAAAAGTGCTACCCTTTCCATCCAATTCATTGTAGAGTCAACATACAACAAGCGTGATGATTCCATTGAAAAAATGAACTAAAGATTATAAATATGTATATTTTCTTAATTTCACAGAAATCATTAGGCCTTCCCTGAAGGGCCCTGAGGGTTCCCCACTGATCAAACACCTCTGCAGTTCCTGTGTCTGAGTAAATGATAGCTGTGTGTAAATCAAGGTTAGAGAGAAGCTGCTTTTTTAGGACGTTCTTGTAACTGTTTCTATTTCCACCTCTATGCCCCCCCCTGCATGGGGACATGTGGGGGGTTTGGAAAAGAGTGTTCATGGTAATCCATGTGTCCGATGTGCAGCTGTGCGGGCCTGTGTGCTGTCACTGACTGATAGGCTGCAGCTAGTAACTGAAACTACTGCCAGTTTGTGGGAAGCTGTTGGAAGCTTGTGGCCCTCCTTCAGTTAGAAGGTGGCACATTGTGTTTGTGGTGATATCATGCTGTGTTTCAGAACATGAATAGGAGGGTGTTCAATTCAGAGATATGCTGAGACATTTAGACTCCATGTGCAAGCACGGATTTGGCTGTTTGAGTCATATGATTGTGCTTGTGGGGATGAGGGTTAGGCTCAACCTGACAGAGCAGTAGAGCTTTAAATAAATGTTTTTTTTTTTATTTTCTGGATATTATTAGAGCACAGAGGAAAGAGACATAGCCGGGACAACATGAGACTGAGCTGACAACAGTGAAAGGCTAAACTCTAAATGCAAATATCGTACCCCACTGTGTTGTCTGTGAATGTCATTTTTGTACATATGATCCAGTGTTTACTTGCCTCTAGCTCAGTGATATCTAGGTGGCTCTGTAAATGTGCCCTACAAAACCTGTCTTCAGTTTGCATTGGCATGTACTCTGTACATAGATTTCCAGTGAGTGTACACTTTTGTTTGTATTGTAGCATTATGGGGAGGGTTGGTGCCTTGCCCACACATGAAAATACACCCAACAATACTGGTATGCTCTCACAGTCCAGATCCTTCTAATGATGTTATTCTTTGTAAAGAGTTGAAACTTTTCTGCATAGTTTTTTACAGACTGGAAAAAAAGTGGCATTGAAGGCAGTGAAGATGGCCAGGAATATGAGTAATTCAGCTGCTTTGCTATGTCTTGCTTGAGTGGGTGTGAGATGAACAGTGAACTCTGTTATTGGACCAGTGAGAGATTCTTTGTGGAATGGAGACAGGTCAAATGTCACCAAAAAGTTTTTGATAAGTTACTTGTCTTTAGATCTCAGTCTAATGTGTTGCATTCTTGAAAATTAAAACTAGGCATGTGCCCAGGTACTGAGTCAACCGTTTGATTTGCCAGTATTTGAATACTAAAATCACTGTTTGGGTATTGGTTGTTTCATCGTGGGAAGACGGAGACAACATACATGCCGATTCCAATTAAATAACAGAAATTCAATAATAAAATTTAATTTGATTTGTATGTGTATAATATTTTTATATTATCCAGAGCTCATACAAACTCATCAAAGTTTATGATAGGACCCATGAACCCATGACGGCATATGCAAACTATACCTATATAACTATACTATATTTTCAGAACTTGCTGAACTTCATTGTTGTCACGTGAACTGGATAATTCATTCAATGTCAAGTCTGTATGCATATCAGTAATAAATTGGGTATGTTAATTGTTGATGTTGATTGCAGATGATACAGATAGGCGGACCTATGGCCTCCTCACAATAAGAGTGACTAACATGTATGCCAAACGATGATAACTCATAGAATTTGGGAAGCTTATTCATATTTCAGTTGCATTACCAAGTAATAGAGTTTATTGTTTTTATATAACTTTTTAAAAACCTGACAAACCAGCCAAAATGCCTTTTCTCCCACCAAATCCACTGAAGAGGAAATAAACACCTGTAGAACACTGCATCAGCATCCAGTGTTGCACCTGTTAGCTGTAGTTTTAACTAATCCTCCTTTATGTTACTCATGTGACATAAAAACCACTTGATCCCGGTGCTGTTTTTGGATAATAAAACATTCTGAAGTGTAGTCCTTTGCTTGGTGCAAAATGTTTGTGCAGTGCCACTGTTTTCACAGCTGTCTGCTAATTTCTACCAGGATGTGTTGATTCTTTTTTGTCTTTTTCTTTTTCTACGATTATCCACATAGCTGTTCATGAACTCTTAGAAATACTTGAATATCAACATAGGTCGGAAAGCACATCCCTAATTCAAACCAGTCTCTACCCTGGGCGAGTCCTCCGTACAGCACGCAACAGTCACTGGGGAATCTCGCAATGTGCTTTGAGCCAAAAGCAACAGAGAACGAACAGCACACCCGATGTATAAAGTAAGATGAAAGTTCTCAATAAAAGAAGTTTTTATTAGCAACTGCATTTCTTGTTCTGTGGAAATGTTTTTATACAGGCCCTGTATAGTATATTCAGCACCATTGCACTGGCATGCTTGGAGTAGAGACACACTGCCTCTAATCTGCTGTACAGTTTGGAAAGTCTTTAGTAGTGAAATGGCTCATTCACATGCAGTCCTCCTTGTTGTCGTTCAGAGGCTTCATAACTCCCTCATCCTGCTTTAAGCCTTGATTGGCCTATTCGCATAATTATACGCCAGCTTTTGTTATGATTCCTAGAAGTAATTCTGAAACATCTGATAACCGCCTGTTCAAATGGAATGAAATGCAAAGAAAGTCTTGATGAGAAATATGTTTATCATGAACTTCCTTATTTGCTAGTATTTGTGCTTGGAGTGTGTGTGTGATCGTTTCCTGTTGAGTCTAAATCAGCTCTATATCTAGAATTATGACACAAAGCAGTCAGGCCTTAAGGCACGAGTGGAAAATATGACAATGATTAATCATATCATGATAAATTGCATCACAGTATGCTGCAGTATGCTTTTTTGAGTATAGATCATCATTGCTTGTACAATGCTGACCAACTTCATGTTTTTCGTTTGAGATAATTGGTCCCGTTTAACTGAATGTAATGTAGCACAGTGTGTGTAACACTGAATGAAAGTCATTGTACTCTTTACATATCTTTTATATGGGGCATAATTAGTGTATTCAATCTGTTCTAACTTATCAAACCTCAGAAAAAATGAAATGCCATGAAATGTGAAGTATCGTGGTAAGTCTTCCAGTAGCATGATATGTTATTTTTATTTATCTTCTGTATATGATGTTGATTGTTCTGTATAAGATGTATGATTGATCTGAAGAGGATGTTTTCAAGCAGGAATTATATTTTTCCACTTGACACGCCCCCCTTTACAATTTCCTGAATGGCCTAAGGGCCACTGAGCAGACATTGAAGGGACATTCCACCAATTTTTCAAATTTTCTGCCAGTCAGTCATTAAGATATAAACAGTCATTCTGACTGGTCTGATATAAAATGCTCCATTCCAGAGAAACTTCTCAAGTCAGAATTGTTGACAGTGGTGGTGATAGGAACCAGATGTCCATAGCATTAACCCCTCTAAAAGATAGCTTGCAGGAAAATTACCATATCGGTCTTGTATACATTTTAACCTCTGGTTCTTTTATCACCATAGTAAAATGTTGTTTCTCTACAATAAACTGTTTCACATCAAAGCATTAAGAATGACTTTGTTTATATTAGAATGCATGCATATTGATCTTTTCTGTCTTGTTAGTTCATGTTCATGGTCATATTAAGCAATATTCATTGTGCCATACCGTTTGAATTATAAAAATGCTTTGACTGACGGGTAATGATTTATGATTTTTTTATTTTGATTTTGATTTTTTATGATATATACGATTTTTTGATTTTGTTATCATGCATCAATGACAGGGGAAAATAATGAAACTAATATAATGTTTTGCTTCTCTCTCATCTTCCTTTTCATCTAACAAAATGCTCAGTGATCATCCTTTATACCACATGTCACTTGCAAATACATCATGATAAGTTAGATGTGTTACTATTTCCAGGAAACATGATTGAGACATCATCTGTAGCCCTGTTTAGATTAGATTGGTTTATCAGGATTTTCAATTGTGATAAATTTATATTTGTCTCCTCAATACCACAGTTCACACGAGGTTCTAGTGGTTTGTATTTTCTATAAACCCAAATGTTTGCATCACACATTGTTATATCATCATAGAAATCACACGTTGATGATATTGTGAAAATAAAGTAATGCTTTATAAAAGGGTGAAGGATTCTTCTCCTTCTTCTAAAGCTCTCCTAGTGTAAAAAAGGTGGAGATGATATTTGTCTTTGGTGAAAAAGAGCAATTCAAACCCTTCCTTAGGGGTGACGGATAAAAATACTTATCTTGTCAATCTAAAAATAAAATCACTGGTAGCACCTATGAAAAATGCAGATTTCTCCAGGATAACCTGTAAACTCAATCCCATTCCAATTAGGCTTATGCCACATTAGAAACCAGCATTAAGAATGGCATAAAAAACAGAAACATAGCGCTGACAGAACACTAGTTCCCCAAGACATTCAAAACAGTAATGTGTAGAAAAAAAAACTTGTTCAGCTTTTCTGCCTCTCTCCTATTCTGACTCTATTTTCTTCGTTCCTGTGGCTTTTGGCCATACTAATGGAGTCAATGAACTGATCCAATCACTGCAGAAATAAAACTCGGAAAACAATTTGCACCCTGACAACTTTGCCTGTTCAGTGAGACGTAGAAAATGACTACCACCCAGGAATCATTTTATAACGTATTTCACATATTATGAAATATGACCCCACAGAATAAACATCGAAGCGATGTTGTTGTTTGTTAGATGGCATTGTTCTCGTCATTTGTTTGGTGTGCATTTGGCATAGCCACCTCAAATCGGCCTTGAGAAATGTCAAAAGCAGCTTAAAGCAAAACATCCCGTTAAAAGCTTTAAGATAGCTTTACTGTGATCAACACTGCTGCAGTGATGGTCAGCAGCAACCCACATGAAACAGAATCCAGTATATTTACACTGTGCTGACATTGTGACATTTGGTGTTGTTCGCCAACCCAGTGTTAAACAAAGGCATTTTGATATGATGTTCTCGTATTAGAAGTAGTGTGCAGTTAGTAATTCTAACCAGTTTCTTCTCTGCTAGTTTGGCTGTGTAGTTGTTGCTGTGTGTTGAACTTGACCTCAATATCTGCATATTAAACTGTTTATAGTTAGAGAGCTGGTGCATGGCCATGATATAATTTAAGGAACAGCAATGTAATGTGTTTCTCAGAAACCTCACAGCTAGCTACCGTGTGATATTACAGATCACACACTCTAATGGCCTGAACAAAGATGTCATATAACAACAGTGGCATTCAGCTTTTAAATGTGTTTACTGAGTAACAAGCTCTCTCTCTTTCTCTCTCCCTCTCTCCACAGTCTCAGGCCAAACAGCCCACACCCACCCCAGCAGCGCCGGTCTCCACTGTGAAACCTGCAGAATATGAGGTACTAAGCATGCATCAGCCCTGTTCCTCTTTTTCTTCTTCCGTATCACTTTCCCCTCTACCTCATAAACCAGGTCATTTTGCCCATTCCCCTGCTTATGCCATGTTTATGCCATCTCTTTGCTCTGTGTATGGACTTTTGGTTAAACAATTCTGCAAAGAGAAGTGGACCAAAATTCCTCCACAGCGATGTGAAAGACTCATCTCGATCTAAAAGAACGCAAATGAATGACAACTTTTGATTGCAGTTGATAATGCCAAGGGTGACACAACCAGTTATTAGGTTTAGGGGCAATTACTTTTTCACACGGGTGATAGAGGTTTTGAATAAATCTCTATCTTCAGTAAATGGAACGATCATTTAAAAGCAGCATTTTGTGTTTACTCATGTTGTTTTGATCTTATATTAAAATTAGTTGCATGATGTGAAATGTGACAAATGAGTAAAAATAGGAGAAATCGGGGCAAATACTTTTTCACAGCACTGTAAGACCATTAGCTTTACTACAGAGCCCATAAAGAACTTCTTTCTATAGCCGGGATTCCTTTTAAAACCCTGCACCTGACCTTATTACTTAACAGTAAAGAGTTTGGAAAGTTCTACAGCGGAACCCTTCATTCTTGACCACTGAATGTTGGTTTGCCAAGCTTGTCTATTGTTCAGTCTTTTAAGACACTGGGCTTGGCCTTATTAGCGACAGCAAGAGTCTGGAAAGAGAACGTCAGGTCCTTATTGTTCTGGTATCTGGAATCATTTTTCCTTAAAACTAAATCAGTCTCTGTGACAGGTTGTGAAATGATAGATTGAGAAAAACACGCTAATTTTCTCTAAAGTATTTGGGAGAAAACGCTGGCAATGTATTTGTGTTTTGTTTTTTTTTTTGTGTGTGTGTGTGTGCCGCTGAAAGACTTTAGCGTCATGCACTGTTAAGGTGTCAGAATTGACGGATTCATGAGATGCAGAGAATGAGTTTTTATTTAGCGTTATTAAAATAGTAGTCCTGTGGACTAATTGTTATTGAGCCAGCAGGAGCATAAAGACCTGCTAATTCCAGCTGATTACACTGACTAATTACCTTCTGTTAAAACTGTCCTCTACCGTGTAAAATGTGTCTCTCTGGAGCAAAAGTGTTGTGTTGCTGGTGTGGTAACCCACTGGGGTAGCTGGAATATGTGGATGTTCATGCAGGGTGGATAATAGAACATGGCGTTTCCCTGGAGAGGAATTTGCCTTCTGACTCATTTCCCTCTTTTCAGTATAAAAGCAGGGTTGTTTTAGGTTGCCTTTACATTGCCATGGTGACACACAGCAGTTAAAAGTTGTCCTATTCAGCCTGATTCTTGTTAACTAGTTCTTATAGAGATTCTATAATAACTGAATAGTAGAAAAATAGTAGTATTGGATTCTGCTCAGATGTTTCGTCTTGCCAGGATTCAATGCTATGAACTTATATGAATGAGCAATAATGCTTTTAATACCCTTTAGTAAAACTAACTACCCTCTGAATGGTCAATTATGACAATGATATCCGCATTGCAGATGGGGTCTGCGTCAGCATCCGCTGCAGGTTCTGCTGCAAAGCCTGGCACTACCGCTCCCTCTGCAGCCTCTACTGCTGCAAGTACTGCCCCAACATCTACTGCAGCCACAGTCAGTGCAGGGGTTTCTACAGGAGCTAAAGTTAGTGGGGGAGTCTCAACAGGGGCTTCTGTCAGTGGAGCAACCCCTACAGGAGCAGCCAGCAATCTAAGCACCCAAGTCGGAGCTTCTAAAGTCTCACCCCAGGTAGACTCCGGCATGTGTTGTGGGGCTGGTGGATTCTTCCTTCCATTTCATTTCATAACTCCACACCTGTTCATCATACCTTTACACCTTCACTAATACAGCAGCAGGGGGGGGGGGCTTTTTCTCTCTGCTCACTTCTTAAGATCAGCCTTCACTGTAAAGGCATGAGCTCTTTGAAGTCATGTTTGTCATCTCTGGGATTTTCTCTTCAGCTCTCAGGGTCTCCTGTGGGTTTGTTTGATATTCCTCACAGTGCGGATCAAACATGTTTTATTTCATAGGTCATCCATACTACACAGGGCATGTTAGGCCAATGGTAGTGGTGGAATGAAATGATGATGTTGCTTTTATGTGTTTGCCAGAACTATTAAAAGCACATGCTGGGCACACGCTGAACCCACTGAACTCTATTGGACTATTGGAATATTGGACTCTCTTTGCATGTTCACCACACTTCTTGCGCTTGCTGCTGACTGTAACCTCAACAAGTTTGTGTATGGCCTTGATGATTTAATGTTTAGATTATCAGCTCTGGCACTTGTCTCTTGGACGCAGACTACGCCCATCTCTTCTGCTAAAGTTCCACCTGTGAGTGCAGGGAGTGGAGCAGCAAGTGGAACAGGAGGAGCAGGAGCAACGGGTGTAGGAGCTGGGGCCGGGAAGCCCACTATAGATCCGGTTAAGCCCAAAGATATTTCAAAAGACAAAGTCCAGGTACTCAAAAGATTGTTTAGGCCAGAATCAACCTGTTTCTGGCTGCTACAGTGCTTCGCTGGATGTGGTTGAGATTTAAACAATATGCTGTTTCATTTGCCCATCTTATTTCATATCTGCGGCTATACTTCAGTGAGAATGGCCTGGAATGCTGTTTTTCTGCTTCAACTATATACTGCACCATATCTAAAAGCCTTGTATCTTCCATACCATATACGTATTTTACTGCCGTGGTTCATCTTTTACCCTCTGGGCAAAGTGCAGACTTTGGGGAGCAATAAGCAGGACTTCATAACATCTCTGAAATGTTATGGACGCATCTTCTTTCATCCACTCTGCTGCCCTTTGCTTTGGCCTCATCACGAAAAGCATAATACATGGTCTTCTGCCTCAGCTAAATTTTGGGCATGAATTGTGTCTGTCATGTAATGGTTGCACATATGCTTCAAATAGAATACCATCATTTCATCATCTAAACTGGAGCCTTCTAAGGTGACATCCACAGGAGTGGGAAGTACCGTCAAAAAGGATGATGCTAAGTCAAAAGAATCCAAGGTATTTTCTTAAGCATCGGGGATGTACTACAGAAAACATATGCCTCCTCCATGGAAATCTTGATCGTTTTTGAACAAGTTTTATTTCCTTTTTCCATTTATCTTTGCATTCTCTCCAACAATTATAATGTTATTTTAAATGTGTCCTTAGTTCTCAGTTCTCACTATCTAAGTCTCCCTTGTTCCGTGGTTAAGAACACTAACACTTGTTTTCATCAAGTTCTGTTTAGCCAGTTACTGCATCTTTTTAGAGCTGCTGCCCACATAATATTAGAGGACAAGTGTTCTCTTTGCCCCAGATGACAGTGGCATCAGTGGGAATCAAACCTCCTAGTGCTAGAATACAGTCTGTTTATCCAGTTACACTACTTGGAAGTCCTAGATTAATTCTATTTAAATGTCAATGCTGCCTCTCACATTGATAGATGTCATTAAGTAAAGGCTAATAATTTTTTAGGAAATATTTCTGAAGAGGTTAGATATAAAATAATCCAGTCAGATGAGGAAGGAGTGGAAAGGAGTTTCAAAGGAGTTTCCAAAGCTAATATTTAAGATATAAAGAAAACGGGACTAACAACTGTGCAAAACCTGGCAGACCACCAAAACAGCGACCATCAGATAAACTGTACAAACATCACTGTAACTTCTACAGGTGTGTCTGTCCATCCTTCCACGATGGGAAAGCAGGTCTGAAGGGATGTAAAACTGTCATGAAGCCATTACTGAGAAAATTAATAGACATAAAAGAAGAAAATTTGCAAATCAAACCAAGAAGCTGTTGGTGTTTTCAGAACAGTGGTCTGACCACCATACAGTCTATACTTCAATGTCATTAATTGTGTTTGGGATTACTTGGATCATGAGAAGCAGAAAATGCAACCATCTTCTAAGACTGAACTTTGTTACTTTGGAAAAATACCCCTGCAGACTTCTTTGAAAAACTGAAAGCGAGTCTCCCAAAAAGGATGGAAGTAAATAATGTGAAAATAATGTGACAGGGTGGACACAATAATGCTGAAAATTTTGATATCATTTATATATATATATATATATAACCTCTCACTGGCCACTTTATTAGGTACTGTTCAGTTGCTTGTTAACATAAATAGCTAATCAGCCAATCACATGACTGCAGCTCAGTGCATTTAGGCATGTAGAGGTGGTCAAGACAACTTGCTGAAGTACAAACCGAACATCAGAAAAGTGATTTAAGTGACTTTGAGCGTGGCGTGGTTGTTGGTGCCAGACGGGCTGGTCTGAGTATTTCAGAAACTGCTGATCTACTGGGATATTCACGCACAACCATCTCTAGGGTTTACAGAGAATGGTCAGAAAAAGAGAACATATCCAGTGAGCGGCAGTTGTGTGGACGAAAATACCTTGTTGATGTGAGAGGTCAGAGGAGAATGGGCAGACTGGTTCGAGATGATAGACAGGCAACAGTAACTCAAATAACCAACCAAAATCTCTGAGGAATGTTTCCAACACCTTGTTGAAAGTCTGCCACAAAGAATTAAGGCAGTTCTGAAGGCTAAAGGGGGTCCAACCTTTTACTAGCAAGGTGTACCTAATAAAGTGGCCTGTGTGTGTGTGTGTGTGTGTGTGTGTGTGTGTGTGTGTGTGTGTGTGTGTGTGTGTGTGTGTGTGTGTGTGTATATATATATATATATATATATATATATATTAAAATCAATATCTGCTTTTTTATGGTGCGGAAAATGAACAACTTGTACTTAATGGCTGTTTTTATTATGGTCTCTGATTTTTGCACAGTACCAAAACATTCAAACTTTTCAAAATAAACCAATTTCACTGGAATTGGCTTATAGTAATTTAACTGAACCAAGTATAAGGTTTTTTTCCTTAGGAAAGCTTTTGTGAGTGCTTCCCCTAGTCTTTTTAAACTGAGATGTGTTTTCATGATAACAAAAACCAAAAAGTTAACAAAATGACTGGACTTTACAATGATGGGCTATTGATTTCCTCACACTGTCAGGCACACACTTTCTCTCAAAGAACGTAGATGAAATCGTTGTCTGTCTTATCGCTTGGTGGTATTTGCTTTCAATCTGGTAAATCTTTGTAGTTGTGCTGTTCTGCTTCTAAAAAGTGATCCCAAACACCACTATTTTTAGCTGTGCAGTTGATTTGTTAGTAGACCTATAAAGCAGAACCAATTATCCATTGTGCCCTCATGTGTACATTTTAATAACATTCTGAACTGAACCACTGAAGTATTTGACGCACTGTCCATTGCTGAAATTGATTTTACTGTAGTAACATAACACATACAGTAGTGCATTCTATTCTGTCAGCTATGCCAGACCAGTACACTGGTTTTTAATTTTGTTCTGGTCTACAGGTGCGGGTGGAAGTGCCTCCTCCAGCAACCAAGAACAGTGCACCAGTGAGTCCACACTTCTCCTATCCTCCTCACTGTTATAGATTAGAGTTTGCTAGACTGTGTGTTACAGAGCATGTGAGTTTGCATGTGCATTGCTGAACTGCTGTTTGCACAGGCAACTGCTGTAGATCCATTTGATGCCTTGGCTGGCAGTTTGCCATCATCAGAGCCTTTGGCTCCTAAAGGTCCTCGGTATACTGGACCAGAGATCAAAGAGGTGAGAGTCTTACTTTTCGTTTGCACTCGCTTGTGTGCACATGGTTGTTTTTAACGGCCTGCTTTTTGCTGTGTTATGGAACGCGTATTAAAACAGTGTGTGTTGCATGTCTCAGCCTAGCCTAACCTCAGAAGAGGCTAAACGCTGTGGGGAGAAAGAGCACACACTGCCACCTGGATATAGAAAGGAAGACATGGTCAGTCTGACATGGGTCACACACCCATAGATACAGCTGTGACTTCCTTGCTCACAGCATTTTAGTCTTATCACTGCAGTATTGTTTTATTTTCTCTGATGTCTCATAAATAACAAATATTGGTATTTATTTGGAAGCTTGGAGTTAACTCTTACTTTCTCTGATCACACTAGGAAAAGAAGATGCCTGCAGGAAAACCGGATAAGCCCAAGGAAGTTTCCAAGGTAAAGAAGCTGACTATCACATGCCGTGCAGTCATATTTTATTTGCTGCACATTTAATCTAGTACAGCAGGGTTGGGCAACACAGTTTGTTGATTTTCCAGCTTATACACCCCTGATTCAGCTCTAAGGTGCTTGCTAAGTTGAATTGGTGTGTTAGGGCAGAGAAACTGTGCTTTCAATTTTCCACTGCTGTAGTGGAGAGTATTATTAATACACAGAACTGTATATACTGTAAACAACTGAAGACAGCACTGTTCACTGCACAGAATCTTTTGTACCTCTGCTGTGTGAAATGTTGCATTGCTCCGAGGGCTGTTCACTTAGCAAATACCCACAACAACTGGTTTCTGACTTTTTTTCTCTCACACACCCTCTCATCTCAGTGTGCCTGTTCAAAATGAGATTTAAATAAAGTTTCTGCACTAGGGATGTAAATTTTGACCAATAAGTTGGCTATTAAGTCTAATATCAAGATTCCGACCCATCAAAATATCAGTTAATTACTGATAGTTCTGGTTCTACAGTCAGATTAACTGAGCCAAGTTCAAAGCCATTGTGAAGTACCTGATATACGTGCACATCATCTGAATTCTGTATTAACGCACCAAGATATTAAAATGTTCCTTGCATGAACCACTGAATGTAGTACTTTGTTTTGTTTTTTTTAAACCTTTGACCCAGTAAAGCTTATAAAAGCAAGTGATGTTATTGACATAATGTTCTTAAATATTCTCTTAACCTTATGACTGTCTAACACCTCGTGACTGTCTAGATTGTAAGAATTGACATGAGGAACTTCTTAAACTTCTCACCATATATAATTTTTTTTAAAAGAGGATTTTTCATATTGGCTGTTTCCTCCAGCATCACTTGCAGATCTTATTTGCTCAGTGTTTTAAAGAGAATATTGAGGACTTTATTATTTTATAAGAACAAACAACTTGTTTTTGTTTTTTAAATTGTCATAAGGTTTTTTTCCTTAGGAAAGCTTTTGTGAGTGCTTCCCCTAGTCTTTTTAAACTGAGATGTGTTTTCATGATAACAAAAACCAAAAAGTTAACAAAATGACTGGACATTACAATGATGGGCTATTGATTTCCTCACACTGTCAGGCACACACTTTCTCTTGAAATTGTTGTCTGTCTTATCACTTGGTGGTATTTGCTTTCAATACGGTAAATCTTTGTAGTTGTGCTGTTGTGCTTCTAAAAAGTGATCCCAAACACCACTATTTTTAGCTGTGCAGTTGAATTCCATGGTGTAACGGTCAGCACTCTGGACTCTGAATCCAGCGATCCGAGTTCAAATCTCGGTGGGACCTGGTTGACTTTCTTGGGGGGCAGTCGTGGGCTGGAGGTTAGGGATCCAGCCTTGTGACCGGTCGCTGGTTCGATCCCCACAGCCGACAGCACATGACTGAGGTGTCCTTGAGCAAGACACCTAACCCCCAACTGCTCCCCGGGCGCTGTGGATTGGGCTGCCCACCGCTCTGGGCAAGTGTGCTCACTGCCCCCTAGTGTGTGTGTGTGCACTCACTAGAGTGTATGTGGTGTTTCACTTCACAGATGGGTTAAATGCGGAGGTGAAATTTCCCCGTTGTGGGACTAATAAGGGTCTCTTAATCTAATCTTAATTTGTTAGTAGACCTATCCAGCAGAACCAATTATCCATTGTGCCCTCATGTGTACATTTTAATAACATTCCTTAATCTTGAATGAATAGTAAACCTACCTATTCAAATAGGAAATTAAATCAAACGAATAGCATTGGCCAAAGAATTGTTTGTCAGTTAAACTTTAATATATTAATAATTTCTATCCCTACTATAGACCAATGTGAAAATGATGAACACCACACTTTCACATTACTATTGGCAGTTGACATGGGGTTGTGCTGACCAGTCAGACACCTAAGAGAGACCCTTGCGAGCGCACATGCCCACTCACACATCTTTTTAGTATTCCTTACAATCTAGACATGACAGCCTGTGGTGTACACTTTTGTTGGGCCTCATGCTGTAGAGTATTACTACTTTTTCATTAAGGAATGATGAATGGTTTTAGTGTTTACTAAAATAAAAAAAGCACTTATTTACTGTAATTGTTCTCTGTGGTTTTTAGAAAATTTGGGTTTTCAGTGTCTGTTCTGGCATCTATTGGGGTGTGTCAGTACTTTTCCTGCCATGACACATGCCTTTGATATCTGAATTTAAGCCTGAAGTGCCCCCTTGTGGAATACTGTAGTGCTAGAGAGGCGTATGTTATAGGAACTACAGATCTGTGTAATAAGATGTTTATTCTTGTGTCTAAATGTGTGTGTGTGTGTGTGTGTGTGTGTTATTGATTTCACCCCAAAAGCCGTTAACAGAGGATGATGCCCTGGACTCTCTGTCTGCTGGTTTTGTATCATCTGCAGTCCCAAGTGCGCCAAAGACACAAGCGGTAAGTCATAAATATTCATGAATTTCAATATAGAGTCCTATTGGTTATTACCATTGCTCTTTTCCTGTTTACCACACCCCTAATGCGCTTGCCAGTGACTGTTCACTGAACAAGTTTCTTCATGACCATGTATGGTTTAATGTATAGATTGTCAGTCTTCAAGCTTGTATTTTGGTCGCAGACTCCACCCATCTCTTCTGCTAAAGCTCCCACTGTGAGCGCAGGCAGTGGAGCAATGAGTGGAAAAGGAGCAACAGGCGGAGGAGCTGGGGCAGGGAAGCCCACTACAGACCCAGTTAAGCCCAAAGATACTTTGAAAGACAAACCTCAGGTATTAAAAAGGCTGTTTAGGCCAGGATCGACCTGCAACTTGTAACCTAATTGTTGCCTTGCTGAATGGGGTCGAGATTCATCACTATGCATTATTTCTTCATGGTGTTTTGTATCTGGTGCTGTTCTTTTAGGAGAATGCCCTGGAATTCTGTTTCTTTCCTTGAATTACATATAGCACCATTATCTTGTGGTGGCCATGTTTCTTCTTTGCCACATTCACATTTTACTGCCTTGGATTATTTTATTTCTCTACTGAGCAAGGGAAGCTGCTCTGTAGCATTTCTGGAAATATACGGGTTGCATTTTATCTTTTCCCTCCTCTTTCAACTACACTGCTGCTCTGTGCTTTGGCCTCATTATGGTAGTCTTGAGATGTGGTCTTCTGCCTCATTTCGCATTGGGCAGCTTTCTTTTGGGTGTCAATTGTTTAATTCCATGCCAGTCGTGTAATGGTTGCATATGCTTCGAATAGAGCACTGTGATTTCATCCCCCATACTGCAACCACCGAAGGTGACATCCACAGGAGTGGCTAAGCCCTCTGCCACTGCTAACGTCTCTGGAAGCACTGCCCAAAAAGATGATATTAAATCCAAAGAAGCCAAGGTATTTTCATAAGGATCACTTGGAAAAAAATGTGATCTTGACCCTCGTCATGGAGCTTCTTATTGTCCTAGGAGAAAAATTTTCATTTCGTGTTTTTTTTCCTCAACTTTCTAGTTTAGTTGTAAATAGCTAATTTTTAAAAAAAGTGGGTCATCTCTTGACGGATGTTCTTACAGAACTGTAAGCAGGACATCATCTGAACCAATCTCATGTTTACTGTTTTCATGTGACCTGCAGTTTGGTTCACCGTTTAATGATGAACTTTAAAGATAAAGAACAAGCCAAACATACATATGCACAGTGCATTCTTCATAGCAGTAGCATACTGCAAGACCAGCAAAGTAAGTGTCATTTTGCTTTGACCTGCAGGTGCATGCAGAAGCGGCTCCTCCAGCAGCCAAAGCCGGTGTTCCGGTGAGTCTGCACTCCTTTTCTTTCTTGTTAACGCTCTGGGTGTGAGGTTGCTAGAGCTTGTACTAGAGAGCATGTCAGTTTGCATGTGCAATCCTGAGCTGCTGTTTGCGCAGGCACCTGCAGTAGATCCTGTGGCCCCTAAAGCTCTTCAGTATTCTGGACCAGAAGTCGAAGAGGTATGAATCTGCTTTGCATGCTTGCTTGCGTGCACGTGCTTGTTTGCTGTGTTATGGATGTTGTAACAGTGTATGTTGCATGTCTCAGCCTGGCCTAACCTCAGAAGTGGCTTTTCGCTGTGGGGAGAACAAGCACACACTGCCTCCAGGGTACAGATGGGAAGACATGGTCAGTTTGACATGGGTCACATGCCCATAGAAAAAGAGTTCCATGCTCACAGTTATCAGCATTTTCTGAGTGCTGTCTTTTCTGTCTTATCCTTGTTCCTCTACTGTATCAGAGAAACAAATCTAAGATAGTGTCTTACTTTGGGCTTGGAGTTAAAACGGTCCTTTTTCTTGCTTACACCAGGAAAAGAAGGTTCCTGCTGGAGTATCAGATAAGCCCAAGGAAGTTTCCAAGGTAATGAAAACGTGTCATCGTGCTGATTTTGCTTGTAGACAGCAACTTGTATGCAATGGTACAGTGCCAAAGACACATTCAGCCAGGCACAGGAGTTTTGAAGCACACAGTACCGTGTACTGTAGACATCTCAAGACTACACTATACGCAGTACTTTATCTGTTGGACTCACTAAGTGTCACTTTCTGATGAGCACACAGTGAGTCTGTATCTCTCATGTCAAAGCATGTAATACAACCAGAGTACGTATCCCTCATGCCAAAGCATGTCACAAAGACTGTTTGGTAATTATTAAGAACTTTACTGGTCATTGTGTTCCAGAGCGTCTGTAGGGCTGTGTCTATTGTTTTTTTTTTCCTGCTGTGACCCATACCTTTAAAATCAAAAGCAAAGCCTGAAGCGCCCCCCTGTGGAATACTGTACAAAACCTCAATTGCAGAAAATTTGGGACAGCTTGCGAAATGGTACTAAAAACAGAAAGCTGTGATTAGTAATATATGTCTAGTAATGAACTGAAAACTGTTGAATAACATATTTGATGTTTTACTGTATGAATTTTTTTGTTAAGATACGCTTGTTCCAGATTTGATGTCTGCATGTTCCAAAAGCATTCACAGGAGCATGTTTACCATAGTGCTACACCTTTCCTTTTAAGCACACTGAATAATTGTTTGGGGACTGAAGAAACCCACTCTTCAATTTTTAAAAGTGGAACTTTGTGCTTCATAATGCGCCACACATTATCAGTGGGACATAGATCTGGACTGCTGGCCAATCTAGCACCCATTCTCACTGATTACACAGCCATGCTGTTGTAACAAGTGCAGGAGGTGGCTTAGCATTGTCATGTTGAAATAAACCTCTGAAAAAGATGCTGTCTTGAAGGCAGTTATGCTGCTCCAAAATGTGTACAGAACGTCCAGCATTAATGCTACCTTCACAGACGTAGAAGTTAACCTTAGTGGGTGCTAATACACCCCCATACCATGATGGATGCTGAATTTCAAACTTTACACTCATAGAAATCTGGATAATACTTTCCTTCTTTGGCCTTGAGAAGACAACATCCAGTATTTCCACAGGGAATCTGATGGATTGACTTATTAGAACACAGCACATGTTTCAGCTGTGCATCAGTCCATTTCAAATGAACTTCAACCCAGAAAAATCAGCTTAATTTGTGGACATATATCCACTGCTATGTACAGTACCATCATAATTTGCATTTGTGGATGCAGTAATGAACAGTACTTATTGACAATGGTTTTCCCAAGCCCATGTTATGAATATATCCATCCACATATACATTATGATCCAACTTTTTTGGAATTGAGGTTTGTAATATTAGAAAAGATTACTTTGTAGGATATAGATATCTGTGTGTTGAGTCTCATGTTTATGCTTGTGTCTAAATGATCGTGTGTGTGTGTGTGTGTGTGTGTGTGTCTGTGTCTGTGTGTCTGTGTGTGCACGCCTTTGATGTTTGTCTTCACTAAAAGCCCTTAACAGTGGATGAAGCTGTCGACTCTCTCTCTGCTGGATTTGTATCATCTGCAGTTCCAAGTGCACCAAAGCCAGAAACGGTACATTCAGAACACAGACACTAACGTTAATTCATCTTTAATTAGTCCTGACAAATAGTCTGATGTTTTCAAAAACATGCTCCACAATGCTTTCCTGTTAAGTTGTAGCTGGTTTCTACTTCCTAATATCATTTTGCATCTGCCTTTTTTCAGAAGGCTGAAAGTGTGACTGCTGCCCAGTCAAAGACTGCTCCTCCTCCTCCTGCTCAGAAAGTAAGAGTGAAATTACATTTGTTTTGATTTCGCAGCCATTAGAAATCAGTAAAACTGTAAGGATGTAGTCTTTTTTGGGGTCCAGAAAAGAGGAAGAATAGCAGCAGGTTTCCTGATCACTAAATAGCATTAAATTATGTACAAAACACTGTATACTGTCTGTATTTGTTGTTGAGTACAAAAATACAATATTTTACACGTGTAGTGTTGTCAAATGTAGTTAAGCATCAAAAGTAAAAGTACTTTCAGTTAAGATAGCTTTGCTATATTATGATTTTGCTCTTTTATGAAATTTTTATGAGCGCTTTCTGATTAGGAGACTTGTGTGTCTGCGTACATGTAAGAGAGAGCTCTTAACTAGGCCTCTGACAGAAAAGTTTCAGTACTTATGAATGATGCTTCACAGCAGTGTTTTACATTAATAAATTGTCTATCATACACTGTCCTTTACTCCATAAAAAATCTTATGTCATTTTGCGATAACTGACATTAGCAAATACTGAAGTGTTGCTTTGTGAATACATTATTCAGTGCTTATACATGTGTTATAAGTCCTTATGAAGGTAGCCTTCAAATAAAGTCCTACCACTTAGTCCCTTCAAGTCATAAGATCTTGTTAAAGGTTATTTCAGTGGTGTACTCACAAGCAAAAACTTGATCCGTGTTTTTTCTTTCAGCGGCAAGATGTGACTGTACCTACAAATGTATCCCCTGCTCCCCCTGCTGACAAGAAAGCAAGGGTAGAGAAGGTTTGGAACAAGTTATTTGAACATAAGCTTCTAATAATGGTCTGCTGTTAGTGACCGTCTAATAACCTTCTACTAAGACTACTCGGTATATTCACTGAAGTTGTACTAAAGTACATTCGTATTGTATCTCCTCAGTCTGCTAATGACTCTGTGAAAGCAGCGCCTTCTTCTTCACCTGCTGGAAAACCAAAAACTGATGAGGTGAGAAAAAGGAGTAAAGCCAATATAGTTTCTAATAACCAATAAACTCATCCACCTAATTACGCCACAGATACACCCGTGAAGATTTCTCTGATTTGTTGTTAAACTCATTTTGTGCTGAAACGTTTATCTCTTTGTTCCTCTTCCTGTGTCTTTAATCAGGGAGACCCCATGTCTTTGGATGCTCTGAGTGCTCTGGAAGACACACTGCCTGCTGCAAAACCAGCACCAGAATCCCCTAAACTCAGACCTGAGGACATTGTTGATGTAATAGCTCATTACTGGCTATCCGTTCATTTTATATTGTGTTACAGTACGAGCTGTTCGCTTTCATGATTTGTGATGACTGTGAAGCAACGGCATGTGTGATAATGTGTGTACATTATCAGGAGAAGAAGGCCAAGGCAGAGAAAGGTGTGCGTGTAGGTGAGAGAGAGGATACTCGTCCACCTGCTTACAGATTCTCAGAGGAGAAGCACAAAGAGCGACCTGCTCCACCAAAGGAGGTGAGGTGCCTGCTTGGCCATGTGTGAGGAAGTCATGTCATCAGTTATATCTGTGATATTATTAATCAGTGATTATCATATAAGTGAATGAGTTTGAGAATGTAATGTAATTCGCATGATTTGTTTTGGGACTCATGTTATTGCTTACTGATAGATGTGTCCCCACTTACAGCCCTCCATGGACCCAGCTGAAGCTCTGGATATTCTTTCTGGAGATTTCACCAGCCCCTCTGTAGCCCCTGCAGTCCAGGCCCCTGTTCCTCCCTCTGCCCCTGCTAAACAGGTCAGTCACCGCAGAGCTTCCCCAAAATGACATTCTTCTATTACCTATTACCATTCCACAAAATAGTGATTTTTATTCATTTGCAATGTCAAATATTTTTATTATCTGTTTCTTCCTTTATTTCTCTGAATCTTTAACTTTCTCTAGCAACCTAAAGTAGAGGAATTGTCAGCTCTTGAACAACTAGCAGGTGATTTTGTGGCTCCTGCACAAGCCAAAAAGGTATTTCTACTTGCCTTCAGTGTACTTAGAGTAGTTTTGAATTGTGTAACCATGACCAACAGATGGCAGTAGATGTGCTGTAGTATGTGTTTAAGTGCTGTTCAGTTATTTGTAAAGATGCGTATTTTTTGTTTGTGTGTGTGGCACATTGTGTGGCATTCTGTAGGTCGCTTCTGTTGCTCCCCCTCCAGCTGCTAAAAGCACCGTGGGACCCACATCTGACGAGGTATTACAAATGCTGAACTGTGTTTAGCTTATATTTAAATACTTGTACATAGTTGTTCATATGAATGTTTGGAAATGCCTTGATATGTCTTGTTAATCAGATACAAATATTTTTCTTTATTTGTTTTGTTTGCATATGAAGATGAACAGTAACTTCTTGTTGCTGTTTTATGGACAGTTTTCTTGCAGTCAGTGTTGTCGTGTAGGAGAAAGTATTTAATTCCTTGATGTATAAGGCTTTAAAATATTCTTATTAAAAAGGATATGATTTTATATCAGCAGGAATCTACCTTCTCAAGAAAGATGTCAAGCCACACAGAGACACAAATACCAAACAGCTATATTTCCGAAGAAATATATTCTTAAGAAAAAAATCTATATCAGAAAGATTTCAATTTGGGAGATACTTTACATTCCTTCAATTTAATGTATTAATATTTGTTTCTTAGCTTTTATACGGATGTCATTTTCGCCATACAGACACTGCCAGATTTGGCAGAATTGAACATTAGTAAAAAATATTATATATTTGAAAGTTACTGAATTTGAAAACATGTATAAACTAGTCTTTGTACTTGGACACCCATATAAACCTTTACTTTTGGTAGGTTTATATTTAAGTTTTTGAACAGTAACAACACCTGGTGTTTTTTTTTGGACTGTGGGAGGCATAAATGACTAAAATTAACTTCATTTTTATGCCCTGAAAATGTGGTCAAATAAGCAAGTTTGTATAGAATAATGTGATAGGGCATATATTTATTATTATTTCATAGGAAAATAAAACATTGGGATACATCGTGTCATCGACCCATTCCTGCCTTCTCTGTTGATTCTCCAGATCTAACTAGATTTGTCTACTTCTGCGCTATAATGTAATGATTTCCATTACCACTACATTAAAAAGGGATTATTTGTCATCCCCAGGGTGACCCAATGTCTCTGGATGCTCTCAGCGCACTTGGTGACACACTGCCTACTGCAAAACCAGTTCCAAAATCTCCTGAACTCAGACCAGAGGACATTGTTGATGTATGCATCAATATGTTTGTTTTAGCACAGTTTATATTACATGTAGTTGAATTGCTGCTTTCAAAGGGTATGCTAATATTTGCATGGTGTGTTTGTATGATTAGGAAAAGAAATTGTCATCAGAGAAGGGAATGCGTGTGGGTGAGAGAGATGACACACTGCCACCAGACTACAGATTCTTTGAGGAGGCATCCAAGAAGTACCCTGCACCCCCAAAGGAGGTAATCTGTAACTCGAATGGCTGACTGCACCTTAGCATTTGAGCTCTCCAGAGCATTTTTGACAGAACATATACATTTGTTTTTTGTTTTTGTTTTTTTCCAGCCTTCCTTGGACACAGCTGAAGCTTTGGATATTCTGTCAGGAGATTTCACCAGCCCTTCAGTCGCTCCTGCAGTCCAGGCTCCTGTTCCTCCCTCAGCTCCCCCTGCAGATGTAAGTCATGCTAAAGGGGAATCCTGTTCATTTTGAAATCATTAAGATGTAAAAAGTGCCATTTGAATGTGTCTTTTAAGAGAAACTTATTGAGTCAGAACTGTTCACAACAGTGGTGATAGGAAGCAAATATCCAAAGTAGCTAAAGCTAAAATTATTTCTTATTTCTTAAATAAGACATTTTTTCTTATTTATTAAAATTATTTGCATAATTTATTTGTGTTTCTTTTTTAGCAAACAAATGGCTATATTTGTGTTGTAGATGTTGTGTCTCCAGCCCCTGTCCTGTCTGGTGACAGAAATTTAGGATAATTGATATAATTTCATTTAAGCATCTACTTGTAACAACCACAGTGGTCAGCTTTATTCCTTTATCTTATCATAATGCAAAACATACTGTTAACGATGTTGGTTGTGTCCTCTGCTAATACACTCACTCTCTGTTTCTAGAGCTCAGCGGATTTTGCCCTAGAGGAGCTTGCAGGTGACTTTGTTGCACCTACAGCTGCATCTAAGGTCCATTCTGCTGTTACAGCCCCCAGAAAAGCTGACAGACAAGTAAATGGATACATTTCTCTTCTCTGCACATACACAGGGTGCATTTTACATACATATATATGCACTGATTCCATTTTTTTGTTTTTGTTTTGTTTTAGTTGTCAGAAGATACTACTTCAGCTATGGACGCTCTCTCAGACACACTGAAGGACATTGGCCCAGCGCCACAGCCAGTGCCAGTCGCTCCCAAAGACATTGTTAAGGTAATTCTGCTCATCATTCATAAAGCACCTTCTGCTGCATTTGCTCAGAATAAACATTAATTACCATTATTATTTTAATGCTTGCTTGGCACATTAGCACATTATCTGTAATGTTATGAGGCAACAAAATCAATTAGACTGCTAATGGCACCCCATTGGGGAGAATTTCTTTCCCTTCTAAATGTGAGTGATTGTGTTAAAAGCCTGCTCCAAGAGGTGTTTTTCATATCTTAATAAAAGGACAACAGCAGCTGGTACATTTAAATTGAGAGATTTCATAGCTATAGATTGGAATCTTGTCTCAAATGTAATCTCGCTGAACCTCCTCAGGAGAAGGAGGCTGTAGAAGAGAAGATCACTAAGGCCGGAGAGAGAGACGACACCCTTCCACCTGACTATCGGCCCACAGAGGCAGACATCAAGGTACTCGGTGTTTCAGCACTGCGCTCACACATTAGTTATGCTAGCAGTTATCAGACTGTACCTGTAGAGTGCTTCTCATTCATTTAAAATGTTTATCTCCAAAGGCGGCTGCAGAAGCTAAGGCCAAAGCTAAGGCAAATGTCCCACCCAAACAGGTAATGTATTTCTTATCTACAGAGATATTTTCAGTGTTCTGTGGTGTGCAGCACAAAGCAGCACAAAATGATTGAAAAAGATTACATAAAACAGTGAAGTAACTAAATCACATTTACAAAAGCAGCTACAGAGATGAATCATAACTGGCTGGATGCCAATTAGTCAGCTGTATCAGACTAATTCCAAAGTCATATCAAACTGCTGATTCGTAGTTATAATGGTCATGTAAGAATGTCTGATAACCCCTCACCAAAGGGTAGCATTCATAAGGCTATGACACCTACAAGCCTTTATGACAACCTACATAAACCTTCACTAAAATTTGGAAAGGCTTACTCCAAAAAGCATCAGTCATCAGTGTTATGATAGCTGATGCTTGTCGGAATAAGAATGTTTATGTAGCTCATGCAGGTGTCATTCAGCCTTTATCAACACCGCCATATAGTACCACGTGTTACCAAATGTTCTAAATTTGGCCAGTAAAGTAGCTGCGTTTACAGAAAATTCCCAAGGGGGGAATGAATGAAATGGTCAAGTGCATATAAAGACTAGCTTCTTTAAGCTCATCTGAAATGACTTTCTTTCTGTTTTACTCACAGACATCTATGGATGAGTCAACAGCGCTTGATGCGCTATCCAGTGACTTCTCTGCTCCTCCAGTAGCAGCACCTTCTTCACATCCACACACCCCTCCAGCAAAGACCCCACCCATCCACTCTGCACCAGCGGTACTTGACACCAGCATGAATTTTCATATGATCCATGAATATCAACATATGAAGAAATGCAACTGATGTCTATTATATTTAATGTTTGCTTTGCAGGCATCAGGACCAGCATTGGACAAACTGGCAACCACACTGCTCCCAGACCTGCCTGAGACAAAACCAAAAGACAGCAAACCAAAGGTGCTTATTTATTGATTTAGACACATAACAATTAAAATGGGCAGATTGATGAGATAACAGTTCTTCTCAGAAACATTCCACTTACGTTTTTTTTAAGTCACAGTCTACTTTCACTTAATGTTCACTGCCCTAGTTTAGTTAATTTCATGTACCCCATTTAATGTACCATCACCGTCACAGAACCGGACCTGGCAAGTGTGTCCACCTGTAAGTGAACACACTAGGATTTGCCCCAATGGACCCTTTTAGTTCATATTAGATTGTTTCAGGGGTCTCTATCTGGTTTCAGGTTAAGGGTGGAAAGTCAAAGTCTAAACCAAAGGTAGGTTATGTCTGCAGCAAAACACAATGCAATGTAATATTATGAGAAGAAGAGTAATGATTGACTAGACACAAGTTGGTCTTATATTCAGTACCAAAAATTAAACTAAAATAAATTTAAATAATAATCTGATCTCTTCATCATCCAGGATTGTGGATGTGATTTGGATACTGTGAAACCACAGGCAAAGTCAGATTTCCAAAATAAAGACAAATCTATATATTATTTTAAGAGAGTATTTAAAGTATATACCTACATATTTAGAATATATATCTTCTTCTCATTACCCAGTCAGGCCTGCATGAAGTATTATGCATGAATGTCATGTTTTCATCTGCTTTGGCAGTATATTACAACAGCTGCTGCTTTTTTATAATAACACATTTTTTTTATTTGAGTAATCATAGAAATTGGTGAACACCTGCCTCAGGTATGCTGGTAGATATCAGTACCACCAGTCTAGGCCAGACTGGTAGAGACCTTCTTCAGTGTGTGTGCAGCCTAGCATTGCATGCACCCAAAGGAAAGGTGCATTTTATATGTATGGGAGTCTGCTATCTTTCACTGCTTAATAGAATATAATTTCTGAATCAGTAATAACATAGATTTAAAAGGAATTTCTGCAGTGAGTCTGAAAACCCTTGGATGTTAGCTGGCCATCACACTGCTACAATTGATCAGACTGCGGATTGCTCTTAGAGTCAGGATACTGTGAATGAGTGTAAGGAGGTGAATTCTTTAGGACCTCTTTATGTGGTTGGCATATTGCACAATTTGGGTTTAAACCTCAATTTCAGCAGTAGGGCAGTCCTGCAAGTTTCATGAGGGGCTTCCTAGAATGCTTTTCACCTATGCTGAGAACTTGATGGGGGAGTCAAACCAACAAGAAATTGTGATGGACAGTCTCGGTAAATCTGTTACTGGTAGGAAATGGTTTGATTATGCCGTTAATATTTCTGTCCATTCAAATTTTCAGGCACTTGTAAGACTTTAAATGTGACAGAATTTGACTCTTCCATTTCCATCTTAAACCAACAGCCTAAAGTAACTGCTTGAATGTTCTGCTATTTAAACTTCACGGCTGACGAGGCATGCTGCAGCTCTGTAAATTTGTTGCTGTCATTAGTGCATGTGATCACAAGAAAGAGCTGTAACATCTTATTATGTAACCACATCGTTCATTGATGCAAAGTCAAGTCAATGTATTGAATTTGTGTTGCATTTGGACTTTATATTTCATTAGAAATGCATCTTGTCCATATTGATAAATCTTCCTCTGTCTCAGAAACCTGCAGTAGATGATGCGCCAACTTCAGGTCATCTCTCTGGTCAGCCGAGCACAGACGTGGTGTCCACTTCCTCCACAAAGAAAGGCGGAAAGAGCTAGATCTCATGTTAGTAAAATGTGAAAAATTTCTAATAGAACACCTAATCAAAAATGTAATGTAAATCTTAGAAAATAGTCTAAAAAAATTAGTTACTTAATTTACTGACTCTAGTTCTGCGTGCTGTCTTTCAGGTTGCTGCAACACTACATCTCCCTGCCACACATAGAAATGCCAATCAAAGGAGCTGCTCGTACTAATGTGTATAATCTGTTATGGTAGAAAGGTGTACAGAATTTAGCTGCACAGTTTTACACAAACAGACACTTTAAACACCAACATGCATCAGCCCATATTTATCAGTCTTCCCAAAGTAAGAAATCTGATCTGGGATCAGCTTCGCCAAACAAATACTGATCCCAAATCAGCAAAGCAGACTCTGTGAAGTTTGAGAAGTATGTGTTTTGAGTAATTCCTTGCTTGGTTTAACCCATGATAGAATGTTGCTTTGTTTTTTTTCTTGTTTTTGATTTCTGTTTGGAGTATACAGGTAAAAGTGAAAAGGGGCAAATATCTTTATTACTGACAGAGTATCTGTTCAACCCCATGTTTGCAGTGATGGAAGGACACTGAAGTGCTCCCTTCATCACTGTATTAGGTAATCATCACTTCAAGAAGTGCCATCCGGATTAAACCTAGTATACTGCATGAATTCATTTTGTATCAGGGGTATTTCTGCAGACTTGTACACAAAAAAGTTTTATATAGCTGTTTGATAAGCCATGCACCTGGAGACACTAGTGTACAGCACTTCCGTTTTAGTTTACATCCTCTAGTTTACAGTAGAGAACTGTATTAAAGGTGTTTGAGTAAATGGTATTTTGGATTGTGATGCTGATGATTGAATGCTGTTGAATGTAGTTCTTTGTGGCTACATGATGTCTGAATATATTTGTGCAGAAGGGCTTTCCTGTGTATCTTGTTTCAAAGGGTCTGTCTTGGTTTTCTGAAGTGCACTTGCAAGATATAGTGCCTCTCACTGTTGCTTGCAGATGGGCTGTGGTAGCACCAGGTCTTATATCTTAGCACTGAAAAAAGCAGGAGGAGTGAAAGAGATTACTGGCAAGCCTTACAATCAGACTTCCTTTCAGCACCAGTGAAGCTGTCATGTGGTTAGAAAGTATGAATCGTGTAATACCACCTGACCTTGGCCTGTAGCAACACCATGCTCGTGATGTTCTCAGCTTGAGTAGGATGTGGCATACCAATTATGAGTCTTTGTTTCATTTTCATTTGAACCGACACTCATTTAAACATCTGCACTACAGCTAGGACCAACAGACCATTACTGCGTATGTTGTATTTTCTAAACATGAAATGCACCTTTTAGTCCCAGAAGTCTTCCCAAAACATGCCATGTCGTTTTATCCCCTGCTGTAGGTCTTGTTTTGCCAAAGTGATCAAGATAGACTTAGTCTTCCTCTCATGGTGATATCGTCTATACAATATTGTGCCTTTCTTTTGAAGTGCAATGCTCTTATTCTAACCCAGGGACAGCGTTATGGAGGAGGGATTTTCTTCTGATTAAATAAAAAAAGACAGTGGACATGTTTGATATTGTTTCTGTGTCGTTTCATTTGTTTGTATCTATAAACTTTAATACTTAATGCAGACAGATTTGTGAAGGGTCATTTTCACTAAGGGATGTGTATTGTTTGTGGTCAGTGCCTAAGGTGTGAACCTTAGTGTGTTATACAGTACTGTGCACAAGACCACCCTTTCATTTACTCAGTTTCAAGTAAAAATGGTCATTAAATATGCAGAATATTACTAAATCCTCCAACACTGACAGTATATTAAATCTATGTGTCATATATAGTTTATTTACTTTTGTGCTCTACTGCCACGTTAACTCTCTCCTACAAAGTCCTCCCAACAAAAGCTGCTTCCAGTAGACTTACTGACATTCTGTTCCTCTTCAAAGAGGCACAAGCATTCACACACACAAGAAATTTGAGGCAATTAGATCTAAATTAATCTACTTGCATCAGGAAGGAAAGCCAAATGAGTTTAAATGCGTAAACCTGGTAGATCCCTGAAATTGTCACCATTAGATAATCAGTACTCAAAGATGGATGGATGTAGATCTTAGATGGATGTAACACTTGCTTCAGGAAAAAAAAAAACGTCACAGGTGTTTATGTCCACCTTTCCACAGTGAGAAGACATCCCAACACTAGGTCTGAAAGGATGTGTAGCTGTCAAGAAGAAGGAAAGAACATATGCAGAAGAACTCCCTGCAGATTTCTGAAAGCAGGTCTCCTGAAAGGATGGAAGCAAATTAACCCTGGAATATTAGATAGTAGATTACGCTGTAGAGGATGTTATGTGTATGTCACATATGTGCTTTTTTGACACTGAAAAACTCCGTTTTTAATGCTTTCCTTGAAAAATAAATGAAAGGGTGGTCTCTGACTTTTGCACAGCAATGTAAATGCGGTTCTTCTTTTGCAAAGGCCTGCAAGGTGTTTCCTCTGTGCACCAACTTTTCATCTGCTGTGCCACAATCAAGCAGATGACCCCAAAAAGCAGCTCTCAGTCTGACAATTTATATCAGTGTCTTTTTCAAGAGAACTGAATAGTGGAGAAGCAGAGAAATAACAAAACAAAATGAAGACGTATGCTGGTTATGGTGATTGGTTTCATTCCGTTTCATTTACAGAAAAAATAAATAAATAAATTGGTCTACATTGTGATCACTCTTCCTGGGCAGGACACGGAGTTGCAGATAAGTGTAAAAAAATTATAAAGGAAATCTGAAAATAGTATTTAGTTGGTGTAAGGGAAACAATGCTTTTGAAATCATTTGGAAATTGTGAAAAATGTGTTTAGACCTGCTAGATGTTTGTGTAAAATTGAATTTTATTTATTTAAATTTATTGAATACATCATACCATATGTCAATTATTTATGAATAGTTAGAAATACACTTAAAATTATTTTACCAGCACCACTTGTATAATTTCAAGTGGGTTGTCAGTGAAGAAAAAAAGAAAAAAAAAAAGATATATGCACACGCGCACACACACAAGATCAAAATAGCCTATAAGCATGATTGATTAGAATTAGAACCTTGGTCTGCTGCGTGATTTTTATGTGGAACCAACATTTAAACCAGAAATTCAGCTTGAGAGGAACATTTCTGAAAGCTTGTTGGGCAATTTGAGAGCCAACAGGCTTAATTTGAAAGTGATGAGTATTTTTGAAATATACAGGTTAACCATGTTTACTGCATCGCTCTCTATAGGAGGTGGCATTAGTTAGTTTGTCATCACAGAGACTACAGATCGGTCTGATGAGATGGAGGCCTCTGGCCTGCTGGTTTGTTTTGGGAGCTGCAGATATGAAAGATTAAAAGTAGAGACATTCATTACATTGTGAATCTATATTACAGAAAAATACTCCAAATTAAACTGTAAAATAAATACTTACTGTCTTTTGTAATGATGTGGACATCGTGTTGTTCTTGTGCCTTGTGGAGATCAGAGAACAGCTGTATTGTGATTGTGATATTGAAATATAGCAGCTAATAAATGCAGTAATTGCATTAACAGCATGTTCAGCTTTTTGGGATGTATATTTTTGCAGCATTGTGTTTATGTTGTAATTCTATACTTCCGTTCACAGTGCACTGTGCAGTTCCTTTTGATGTAAAATCACTCTTAAGCATACAGCTTTTGATCAACATGAAAAGAGTAAAAGGAAAGTGGGGCACAAACTAACACAAGGTCAAATGTAACATGGCAGTTTAATGCAGAAAATGCTTTTAGTCATGATGTATTTCCACAGCTATGTCATTTGTGAATTTTGACAGCAGTCAGGTATTTCTCCAGATTCACCCTGAAGACTGTTTTTTGTGATATTAAAGTTACTTTTTCATCATAAGCTTTAAGATAAAAGTCTTAAATACAATATTTTATGTGCCTTCTTGGTGGCTGTAGTAAAGCAATGGTTTGAAGCATGTAAATAGTGCACAGTGAAAGCTTGCCAGGCTAAAGGGCAGCCTCCACACGGCGGGGTTAGTTTAAACATGCTGTTACAGCTCAGCCTCAGAAATTAGAGAAGTTGTTTTCCTATTACGTAAATTAAAAACGGTCAGATATTTGGATGTCTTTATGCACTGATTCATCAAATCGTACCACAGATGTTATACAAATAAAATATATGTCAGCGTTATTGTACTGGTACTTGCTCTTCAACTTTGGGGTCAAAAAATTCATTTACCACACTTGCCACAGACTCTTATCACAAGTTTTTAATTTGATGAATATTTATTTTGATTAATATATTTTTTATATATTTAGATTGGAAAGGTCATCTGGTTTAAAATGCATTGATTTGTTTCGAGTTCATTGTGTTTGCATTGATTTACCAGTGTTGTCTATAGACTTAAAACTGGCCCCTCTGTTACAATTAACCCCGCCTTCTGTTACTTTGAATTGTTCATAAACAGCAGGTGCTGGAAACAAAGTTCATGTCTTCATTTCTTACTGAGATTTGTTTCAGTGCTGCTTATCTAAGCATATTATTAATCTTACTCAAATACTTCTAAAATTATCAAGAAAAGTCATTAAAAGCGAAAACTCTCCTGTAGAGCCTCTTTATATTTTATGAATGTATTTTTTGTAGACTATTTATGTTGGGAAGCTTGAACTGTATTGGATTTATTGTGACAATTTGGATTAAATTGATTTACCAGATATGTAGAGACTGTTGAAACTAGCCTCCAGTGTGTTACAGTTAACCCTGCTTGTTATATTTTTATTTATGCCACTTTTGGCTGAATTTTTCATAAACAGCAATGGTTTGAAACAAAGTTTCTGTTTTCAGTTGGAGGAGAGATGTGCAGGCTGCTCATATAAAAAATATATTTTGTTCAGATATTTTTAAAATTACATAGCAAACAATAAAACATGTTGAGTCCCACTAATATGCACATATGTCTTTTGTACTTCGGCTTAATGAAGATGAGGTGAATATGATAAGAGACCAGCATGGTATAGAAAGTGGTCAAAATACTGTGCGCTCTATGGATGATTATAGAACCCCTGTAATTCAGTGATATTGCTGAAAGTACTTACGGTTACAGTACAGAATGGTGATAATCAGTAGGATGAGAAGAAGACCACTGCCTGCAGCCAAAGGAATCAGAATCACAAGCTCACAACCCAGAGTGACCGCGCTGACCGGCTTTCTCCCTGCCAACAGTGCACATCACTTTCAGTATCACTGATCCAAACAGCTTTTTATAGCAAACACACTGTAAAGTCAGCAAGTCGTCCCTACAGCAATTAATTCACTTTGTTACTGAAACCACAAATAGAAACATTATTACTACAAACACTGATACACTGATACTACTAGTAATACTACTACTACTACTAATAATAATAATTTATTATAACCTTGATCTTTAGGTTCACAAAACACTGTGGATTTAGTCGTGAAGCGCTCAGGTGTCTCTCTGGTTGTTGCGACCACTTTGGTTTCTGGCTTTGGGTCTAAAAAAGAATTTTTTTTTCAGTTACATCATCACAGTATCACTGCAAAATAATATATATTACATAAATCACAATGAGAAGATCACTTGAATGCCTGATGCTCTCAGTAAACAGTAAATGCTGGTAGCTGTGTGACATCAAGGACACCACATTTAGCACATGTGCCATAATATTTTGATGACATTAAATAGCAAATAGACCAATAATCTCTGTCTTACATTCTGTTAACTTATTTGAAATTTACATCTAAATTTGAAGATAAAAAAGTAACTTTTTATTAAAAACCAAACATTCTTTACAGTGTACACTGTACCTACAGGTGTAAGTGGGAGGCTGGCAGTTAGAAAAAGAGATTAAAATGAAGAAGAGAGAAAAGAAAACGGAGTGTGTGGTGCTGTAATTAGTGAGGTTATTTGTGTTATGGTTAGTGCGCTAAATATGCAGCTCATCACCTGGTGTTCCTTGTAGGCTGGTCACAGGGCCAAAGTTCAGCTTGTTGTTGTTGATAGACGCACAGCTGTAGGAGCCACTGTCCGTCTCCTTTTTGAAACCTTTCAGCGTTAAACGTTTTGAAGATTTCATCTTCTGAGGGTCAAACTTGCTGTCCATGTCTCCTGCTTTTTTGTCCCCAGAACTGGTAAAAGATGCTATGAACTCTAACACTGAGTTGTTTTTCAGCCGAAACCACCACACAGTCTGTCCTGATGAGCTTGGGTCACATGAAATGTCCTTATCCTCACCCTCCTTCAGTACCTCAGAACAAGCACCTGATCAAATAAAACCTTACATAAATATTAAAATGAAACAAAACTGATAGGCGCATAGAACCCTATTGCATTTCCAGGTTTCGTAGTCTTTCAGCAGGCATGTGGAGGGCTTAGCATTGGTCAGTAATCTCAAAAATTCAATGATTTGTCCATATTTGCACTCTTTAATTGCCTATCAATTTTGACCCAAATCTGCCATGAAGTGCCACTATTTAAAAAATCAAGAAAAACTCCTATTAATTTTAACTTTGAGAAAAATAAAACACTTCAAATCCTAAGGCTGACATTTTTATCCAATTTTTTAAAATTCTTCAAAATTGCTTGCAATTGTTCAAAATTTGAAGAATTAGCTTTATGAAGTCTTTGGAGTCTGTAGGTAAATAATTGATCTCAATGCACAGAATGGCTGCAAGCTATCAATCAATCTATTCAGCAGATATTTTTCTAAATGTAGTGGCTATAATTTCATTAGCATTTCTTTGATTTTGACAAAAACGGGAAAAAATGAACACAATCATCATCTGAACAAGCATACAAAGTATAATTCAAATTGGCCTCAATAAGCCCCTACAATGTTTAATCTTGTGTGACTTTATTCAATTTTTATCAATATTATTATTATTATTTCTGTCTCTGATTGAAATAAAGAAAACAATAATGATTTCAAAATGCACGTATCAGTAAGACCTAACACTTTGCTAAAATACATATGTTTCAAAATTGCACAGAAAATGTTTAAACCCATCTTGATCACAAAATAGGCAGTACTATAGTTTCAGCATTAACTGCAAATACTTCAAACATACAAACAGTTAAAACGTTTCCTATATTTCTCTTGAGACACAGAAAGTCTCTGAATGTTTTGTATTTGTATCAGCTTAACAATTTTGCAATTGCCAGTTTTTCAAAAACTATTGTTTTCTAGTAAATCACCAAAGATTGAAAAGTGTTTTTTTCATACTGCTCCCTGGATTTTTATTGCATTCTCTCAAAGTTGGTCTTTAAATAACCAGTGATGACATATTCTCAATAATTATTAAAAGATCTTGCCTTTTAAGCGTAGTATGACTGCAAGATAAGAATCAGTCAGTACAGCCTGGTTTATTCTGACACAAGGTCAGATCCATCAGTAATGCTGAGATTGTGACTAAATTTGATTGGACTATAACCAATAATTAGTGTAGGAAGTGTTTATAATTTGCTTTAATCAGCCTCATCTTATCCAATGCCTAATGAACCGCCATCAATCTGAAATATTTTTTTTTTCTTTCTAAGATTAAAATAATAAAATGATAATGTCTTCAAATTATACATCTCACTAAGATCTAACACTTTGCAAATATATTTTCCTAAATTGTGCACCAAACCAAATTATAACCAAACTTGAGATATATGTACAGAGTGACAAACTGAGGGTGTACTCTGAATTACTTTTCAGTTATATTTCTCAATTATCACAATAGTTAAAAGTAGAAAGCTAGTGCCTAAAATAGTGCTTGGTTCATTATTGCTCCTTACCAATAAACTGTCTCAAAAATACAGTGCTGCCATTAGCCAGAAATTGAAGCCTTTCTTAAAATTTTTTCTTTTTATTAGAAAGTCTTTTATTGACAATAAGGCCTCACTGGATCCCAGAGATTGCCGCTTGCAGCTATATTATTTCATTCATATTTGATTTGCAATGTATGATTTAAAGTTATAATATGTCACGATTGGCTCATCCCACTCCATGTGCCTTTTTGTTTTGGTTTGTCCATGTGCATTTGTTTTGGTTTTGTAACTCCGCCCTGATTGTTTTCACCTGACCCTCATTTTCCCTGTGTATTTAAGCCCTGTGTTTGCCCCTTGTGTTGGTCGGGCTTTGTTCGATGTATTGGTCTTTGTTTGATGTCTCGGTCTCTGTTTGTTGTTTGATTCTGGTTTATGTCATGTCTGTCCCCTGATCTGTCCGTATTGGCTCTTTGACCCTGGATCGTTTTGACCACGACCCTGGATTTGCCCTTAATAAAAGTCGCTTACCTCCGCACATGCGTCCGCCTCATCGCTCCACGTTACATAATAAGCCTTATTTAGTCACTGAAGCTACTTGTTGTCTGTTGATTTACTGCCTTATCTATCTTTTGCCATCTTGATAATTAATAGTTAGAATTTTTATACATTCAGTTATAGTGCAGATTTAAATATTTGTAAACAGCAACATTTTAAAATGTTTTATTTAATGTTTATTTAATAAAGTGCTGTAATCATGTATTTACAATGTTTATCTGCTTAAAGATTTTATCACTATTTTTGAAATAGTCATTCTTCATTATTTATACTTGCTTTACAGCTTTCTAAGTTATTGTATAATCACCAAGCTCTGTTTGTAATTTTGAACATATCTAAATACCTTATTTCTTTTTACAGCTCTTGTAATACAACACTGTTTCTAAAAACACAATGTATTATCTATATTAAAAATGGCAACCCCACTTCTCCTTTTAAATTGTACAGAGGGGTGTGACAAGGTGATCCTGTGTCTGCGCTGCTTTTTAATATTGCTTTGCAGCGACTGGCTATGAGAATAAGGAATTACCAAAAAATACACAGTATTACATTTGGGGAAGTGGAATGTCTGGTTAGTCTCCAATGATGTATTGTTGTACATCTCAGATCCAGCCACGCCAGTTCCTAGTCTTTTAAATTATGTAAATTTGTTTGACAAATTATCAGAATATACTATCAGCTGGGCCAAAAGTGAGTTTTTGCTTCTGACTGGAACCTTAGATCCTTTTTTCTTAAATAAGAAAAGTGGTTGAGGAATATTTAACTATCTTGGCCTTAAAGTGCCGATGAATCCCAAATTGATTTTTAAGTTAAATTTCTTAAGCAGGGTAGATTAACATAAGGCAGACATTGAGCATTGGCATCTGCTTCCTTTGTCTATGATAAGCCGAGTCAGTGCAATTGAAATGGTGATACTACCAAAATGTATGTATATTTTTCAAAACCTCCCCATTTTTGTGCCTGCTACATTCTTTAACCAATTATATTCAATAATAATGCAATTTGTATGGGGTTATAAAACAGCATGTATTTCTAAGATTCATCTACAAAAGCTCTATTTAGATGGAGGATTGGCTGACCAGTGCTTAAACATTATTATTGGGCTAAAAATGCTAGAGCTCTTATGTTTTGGAAATTGGGATCTTCGTACAATCTAGTGTCAAAGGAGAGGCTGTGTTGGGTTAATCTGGAAGTTAAATCAATTACAGGGTCTTCTTTACTAGTTTTTCTGTCTTTAACCATAAGATCTGCTCGTGGGCTGATTGGCAAAAAATTCATTTTGAGGAATTCACTTCAAATATTGAACCAAATTAAGGACTTCCTTGAACCTCCTGCAACCTCCATTCATACGCCTCTCTTCCTTAATTATCTTTTTCCTCCTTCTGTTATGGATCATGCATTTTCCACCTGGGCTGAAAAAATGTTATCTAGTATTGGTTATCTAGTATTATCTAGTATTATATATTTAGTATACAAGAAAATAAATTTACATCATTTGCACCATTGATAGATAAATACATGTATAGTCTTCCTCATACATACTTACATACAGGTCAGACATTATGTACAAAAAAACATTCCAAATTACATCTATAAACCAACAGATGATCCATTTTTTAATTTATTTCTTATTAACCCTTACTCACAGCACCTAATATCTGCGTTTCTAATACTCTTATTTTCCTCCCCGGACGCTGACAGCTTCATGGGCTGCAGATATTGGCGCTTCTTTGTACAGGGATGTCTGGGAAGAGAATCTGTCCAGAATCTCCTATTGCTCCAGCAATTCAAAGCACAGGCTGATACAGTTCAAGGTCCTGTATAGACTCCATAACTAAAAAAACTTAACTATCTAGAATCTATGGATCAGTATCTTAACTTTGTGACATGTGAGATTGCAGATGGTACCTTGGCTCTTCAGTTTTGGTTTTGTCCAGTCTTACACGGTTTTTGGTCCAATATATTTTTATTTCTTTCTAATGTACTTGATATCCAAGTGTCTCCTGACCCTGTTGTTGCGATTTGTGGCTATTCTAAGTCTATAAGTGATTTTTCTCGAATTCAGCAGCAGGTTCTAATGACCAGTATGGTCGCTGCCAAAAAGGTCATTCTTCTTAACCGGAAATTACCCTTTGTTTTAAAAGACGACTGTCTGAGATGACACACATTGTCCAGATGGAGAGATTGAGATGCTGTGATAAAAAAGCTCAGAGACATTTTCATTTGATGTGGAATAAGTTCTTAGACAAGTTAAAAGTACCTTAGTTATGTTTTTCTTTTATCCTCTCCCTTTTTTTTGTGTGTGGATGTTGGATTGGGGTGGGATATGGGAGTATATTATGTTAGAAACGTAAAATTATAAATAAAAAAAATCTGAATGCATTGATATGCAAATCATAATCAAATCATCAAACCCTGTATTTAATTGAAAACAGTACAAAGACAACATTTCAAATGTTGAAACTGAGAAATTGAGAAACTGAGAAATGTTTTTGGAAAAAATACCCATTTTGAATTTGATGCCAGTCAAAAACAGGGTCATGTTTTCCACTGTGTTGCATCACCTCTTCTTTTAACAACACTCTGCAAGGTTTTGGGAACTGAGAAGCCCAATTGCTGTAGTTTTAAAAGTGAAAAGTTCTTCCATCTTGCTTGGTTAAAAAAAGTTTCAGCTGCTCAACAGTTGGTCTCCTTTATCATAGTTTTTGTTTCAGATGTTTTCAATGGATGAAAGGTCAGGACTGCAGGCAGGCCAGTTTAGCACGCGGATGCTTTTGCTACGGAGTCAAGTTGTTGTAATAAGTATGGAATGTGGTTTGGCATTGTCTTGCTGAAATAAGCAAGGCCGTCCATGAAAAAGACGTCATCTGGATGGTAGCATATGTTGCTCACTAATGCACCCCTATAAGTGATACTTTTTAAATCCCACAGATGGGGAAATTCCACCTCTGCATTTAACCCATCCGTGAAGTGAAACACCACATACACACTAGTGAATACACACACACTAGGGGGCAGTGAGCACACTTGACCAGAGCGGTGAGCAGCCCACAACTGCCCCCATGATAGCATCATGTATAGTGACATTTGAACTGTATGCTGACATCAAGCTGGATGATCTTTAGCCCAGAGGACACAATGTCCATAATTTCCAAATAAAATTAAAATGTTTGATTAATCGAACCACAGGACACCCGAAGGTCACAGCTATCCAATGTTGGTTTTTGGCTTTGTCCCTTGCATACAGAGATTTCTCTGGATTCTCTGAATCTTTTAAAGATATTATTTACTGAAAGATGATGAAGTCCTCAAGTTTTTTGGTATTTTATCTTGAAAAACCTATTCTTGAATTCATGGAGTGGTAAGCTTTTTATACCCAATCCTGTGACTGACCTGTCCAATTAAAAATTATTGTTTGTGAGGTATTCTACTGTTTTGTTTTTTTTTTTAGCATTACATAATTTTGCTAGCCTTTTGTTGCTCCATCACAACTTAAAAAAATGCTGCTGGCATCAAATTCAAAATGAGAATGTATTTTTCAAAAAAAGCATATAATTTCAAAATGTTTCAACATTTGTTTTGGTACTATTTTCAATTACATATAGGGTTAAATGATTTGCACATTTTTATTTTTTTTTACCAGGTAAAATGTTTGAGAACCAGTTCTCATTTACAAACATGACCTGGCCGAAAGGCCCCAATAAAAATAGGTCCACGGCACATAAAAACAGATACATACAAAAACAAGTATACATACCAAAAGTAAAACATAACAGAACAAACAAAAAAATACAGATTTACATAAAACAAACCAAAAAATTTGAAAAAAGCAGGAGTAAGGATAGAGAAAAATTAATATGTATGAGTAAGTGCATTATTTTTATCCATGATTATTAACAAGAGCAACAGTCTACTATTGTATGTTTAATTGTATGCTTGAAAGTGGTAAGAGGTGTTAAAATTGCAAGTTTCACTGCATTCTTTTTTTATTTACATTTTGCACAGCATCCCAAATTTCTTTGGAAATTGAAATGTGTGAAGTCTATATTGTACTATACTATCATGGTTATACTATTGCATAACTATATCTAGGTTACAAAAATTACATAGCTACATGTGAAGACCAGTCTGTTTCACCATTTGAATATTTCAACTCAAGGGACTATGAGAACTGCTTCTGCCATTAATGATGAATAATGTGAAATCAAAGCTGGTGGTTTTAAATTGATTTTGAAACCATCGACTGTCAAAAAAGGTAGCGGCCACCCTCTTACAGTCTGTCTCACACCTTCAAAATTCGGTTTAGAAGCCGCTTATAGCTCTGACAGAAATATGTATATATCTGGAGTAAGAAAACTGTGAGCTTACCATGAATCAGGAATAAAAGGAGCAGAAGTCCAGTGGAGAATCCAAACATTTTCTTGATTCTTGTTTGGTTTTTCAAATTTCCACAGCTCACTAGAAGAAGATGAGAACTGTAAGGAAGAGAGCACATCGACCCCCTCTTCCTCTCTCCACCCTGTTTTTCTTTTCTCCTCTCTCTTTGTCATTGTTTCTTGAACTGAGAGAATAGATATAGTTTACAGGCTCTAAATTGTTATCCTTTGTATTTTATAATTTATTTGTTATATTGTCTTTTTCATTTAAGATTTAGCAACACAAATGTCTGTCATCATGATTTATCATGCCTGTAAACAGACTGTAGTGAACTGATATTTAGACTTAGGGTCTTAAATATAGTGATTACATGTTAAAGGTTTCAGGTTTCTGTAGTGGGTAGTTTTGCCTTTAAAAGCCACTAGGGATCCTCGTGGTGCTGTAAACGTTTCTGTCTTTTCTAAAACTGTTATACTGTTAAATACTGCCATTACAAATAACAGTCAAGTCTTTAGACTAGACTGTGCATTAGCTGACCCCATTTCTTAACATCCAGCAGATTTAAGATTACTTTAAATGACACACCTTTCTAGAAAGGTATCACTTTATTCAGAAAAGTGTCAGGACAAGGATAGGACAAAAAAGAAATGTGCTTCTGAATATATATTCATATTACATGTATTTATACATAAGGCAATCAACACTACACTCCATTCTCAGAGATTTAAATATAAACACCGCCATTCAAAAGTTTGGAATCAATTGTCATCTTAACAACAAATAGTTTTTGTTATTTTATACAACAACACATACAATGTAAATTTAAATATTAGGTTTAAACTTGACATCAATAGGTATTTTCACGTTTTATATATGATATTTCAAGAAAAGTTATGAAGTACTGTACAGTACAGATATTACATATAATTATGCATAATTTCAAAGTTTACTGCTTTAAAATTTTATCATCACATTCTTTATTATTTATTCATGCTTTACAGCTGGAACACCATAGCAACTACCTGGATTACCATATAAACTCAATAAAGCTATCAAAAACAGTCATAAGTTGTTATTAACTGGCTTTGTCAAGTTAATTTTCATACTTTCTCTTTGTGGTTAGTTTTATAGCTTCCTATTAATATTCTCAAACCCATAAAATTGGACTAGCATATATATATATATATATAGTTAATATATATTAATTAGTTAATAACAACTTATGACTGTTTTGATAAATTTGGAATCAGTGCATTCAAAAATGTAAACAACATTCAAGCAATTTGGTTGCAGATAAATCCATATATATATATATATATGTATATATATATATATATATGTATATACATATATATATATATGGATTTATCTGCAACCAAATTGCTTGAATGTTGTTTACATTTTTGAATGCACTGATTCCAAATTTTGAACAGAAATTCCAAATATCTGAACAATGTTGGTTTGATAATATAATGCTGAGACAGAGCTATTGCTATACTTTATATCTTTCATGAAAACACTCACTTTTGAGAAGTGCTACCTAATATAATGTATTTATTTGTATTTAATTGAGGTTATAAAACTATGAAACCGTTACAAAAGTTTTAAATGTGTACACTCCTTTTTTGATCGGACACTGAAATGCCTTGATCTCACATCTGTTCATCTATTCAGTCACATCTGATTTCTACATATACTTGTTTGTGAATATTTGGACACCCTTGGACAAATGAAATATTTTGTTGATTTTCTAATTGAACAAAAAAAATCCATGTCTGCTTAGAGAAACTTAAACATGACATATTTCTACAAAACGTAATGCACAATTACCGTTTTTGCTGAATTGAATATATTGAAAAACAATTCAAATGATCATATTTTTGAACTGGAAGTCCTATGTGATGTAAGATGGGTTTAAAATCCTAAATCAAGGGAAAAAAAGATTGTTGGCTGGCAACAAGAAATGTTTGGAGGCTGTAATTTCAGCCAGTGGTCATACTGACTGAAAGTATGCCCAAAGTTATGCAAGTAGTTATTTTAGTAGTTTATTATTATTATTACCAGTGCTAAAAGTTTATTTTAAAACATCATTGAACGCATTGCTTTTTGTAGACTTTTAAATGTGGCAATGTGTCTGTTAATGTGTCCGTTACAACTTACTGGAAATACTGTGATTCGTGTCATTCGTCATAAAAATCTGCTAATGGTGATATGGTACTTTTGGACATATCGACTACCCTTTTACAAGGTGGTTTGGCTGTTTATTACAAAAGATTTATCTAACAATGACCACAAGACACATGGTAATCATTGGTAAACTGGAATAATCATGATGATCACCCAGTGTGGTTACAAATCCAATTTTACTGTATTTGTAGCTTAAATCAAATTGGAATGGAAGAGGGTAGTTCAATCAATCAATCAATCAATCAATCAATCAATCAATCAAACAAATCAAACAGTGAATCATCAGTTAATTATTCAAAAATCAGTTGATTACCAATCAAATTCTTCATCTTCACATTGATTAATCCAAAAAATGTTTAATCAAATAAAGATTTTAAATAAGGATTATAAATGCATAACACAACAAATCATTTTCTCTCACGTTGTTCCTTTCACTGCAGTGGTTCACTCAGACTGGAAGGCAGAGCAGGTACTGGAGACACAGCAGTTAAATCACTTGTGGAAAGCTGATGTTATGTAGGTCTGTGGAAAAAAAGGAATAAAAGTGTCTAAATAACACGTTCAAGAGGGGCAGCTTCTTCAGAAGAGTGGAAAGAGTCACTTTCGCTTGTTGGCAAGTTTCATATTTGCTGTCGTGTTGTGGTCTAGTCTTCTCTCTCTTCCTCTGCAGCACCTCAGTGTTGCAATCTCTTGTATCAGGAGAGTTTGTTCATGTTGTCAGTGGGAAAGTAACACAACATCAGTGAGGTCACCTGCACCTTTTTTTGTGGTCCGAGCAACAAGCATTATTTGTTATGGATTTTCCTTTCTGTTTATTTGTTCATTCAACATTTATTCATGGATGTATCACTGGCTAATAGTAACATATACATTGTTTTGCCTAGTGCTACATTCTCACTGTTTTCCTTTTGTTTGTTTGTTGTTTTTTTTTGTTCATGCACCAGTCTTATGGTTATACACTATAATTCTTAGATCTATTGTTTTGGGTCCAAAACAATCCAATGACAGTGAGGTCTCCTGCAGTGTGAACCAACCACTACTGTCAGCATCTTAGGTCTACTTTTCTCACTTTTTCCTTTTTGAGAACCATGTACCTAAGATGTTATAATTTCTTTACATTTTTTTATCTTATTCTCTACTGACATTGGATTAGCATGCTGCAGTGTGCGATCAGGTTCAGCACAACTTCTGAAAGACCCCGACATTACAATAAACAAGATTTTCTTCAAGAAAAGTGCTGAAAAAATTACTTTCAAGGGCGGTGATGGGGAAGCCATAGATGCTTTCAAGATAGAAGTAATGTTGTGTGTCTCTATACAGCTAGATATAAATGCACACACTAGTACTATCAGAAAAAAACTGCTGACAGCTCTGAGAAAAATGCTCACAGGCACGTTCTGATACGTGGTGGAAAATGCAATTGACTTTCAGACGACAATAAAGTGATTTACTGTACAGAGATTTCATTCAAACTGTTTTGTTATGTATGTTTGTATTGTTTTTTCAGTGTAAATGTGTGTGGGTGGGATGTTTTTGTATTTTTTATTGTTATTTGCATTTTTTTTTATCCTGTAAGTGGCATTACTGAGAGTTTGTGCTGAATCAGGTAATATAAAACATGCTTGTTCAGCGTCTAGGGTTAGTCATTAAATGCACAAGCTGAATAGTTACATTCACAAATCTACTCTATCAGTAAAAGTCAGTAAAAAAGACATATGTTTACTTCTAATGGATATTGTCTTATATTATTTTAACAAGCTGGTTTTATTAGGGATACCTTAATAAAAGCTGTATTTTGTACTTTAATTTAAGAAAAATTAACAGAACCAAAATATATAGAGAAATATATTGACAAATGGCATTAAGAAATAGACCCCAACTTTATAATTTACATTAACTGTGAATTATGTTTTATAGCAGTGTTATAAACAGAAAATGTCTGTCACATTAGTTTAAGGCCCTTTATGTCAGTACAGCATATTATCGTCAGGTGCAACAGCACTGGAGCCTGTAGTGCAATGTCTTTATTGGAGCCCTTTTGAGATAATTTAAGCAGTATTACATCCATTACTTATGGGTATGATAACAATATATGTCAACAATTGTTCTATTTTAGTGCACTTGTTAAGTGAGAACATTATACCTATTTAATATTATATTGTGGTTAAAAATATTCATCCAGTACTACAGAAATAGCCCTGCTCCCCGTTCACCCCTGGAATCTTGTAACTCTAATGAGTCACATGACACCAGGGAGGGACAGCGACACAACTGAGCACAATTTGGGCATATTCACTGTGAGGTGTACTCACTTGTGTTGCCAGTTTTTTAGACATTAATGTCTGTGTGTTGAGTTATTTTCAGAGGACAGTAAATCTATACTGCTATACAAGCTGTACACTGACTACTTTAAGTTATTTCCAAGTTTTATTTTTTAAAGTTGTCCCATGAAAAGATATAATAAAATATTTGCAGAAATGTGAGGGGTATACTCACTTTTTTAACTTTTAAAATATTAACTATTAACTACATAATTAACTATATAGTTACCTATAAACTAGTAATAAATCATTTAAATAACAATCGCAAATATATAAATATCACATTATCTAAATGACATTAGTGCACATTTTTAAGAGTTGCAGTCCATTAAGAGTGCTTTATTATCTACAATAATCTAGTTGAACCTCAGATTGAGGATTAACATTTACAGCATTTGGCTGATGCTCTTATCCAGAGCACCTTACAATTTGATCATTTTACACAAGTAGGCCAAGGTAGTGTTAGGAGTCTTGCCCAAGGACTCTTATTGGTATAGTGCAGGGTGCTTATCCAAGCAGGAGGAAGAATGCGCATTCTGTTTCAGCTGTGGAACAATGGACCAGCTTCTCAACCTCTCACGAATTGTTGAGGGGGCATGGGAGTTTGCCAACTGCGTTCCCTGAAATATCTTGTGGGAGGTCTTCCAGGAGTATGGGGTGCTGGGGCTACTACTCCGGGCCGTTCAACCTCTGTACTTCCGGAGTTACAGCTGTGTTCGTATACTCGGCATTAAGTTGGACTCTTTCAGTGTTAGCGTTGGACTCCACCAGGGTTGTGCCCTGTCTCCTCTCCTGTTTGTGATATTCATGGACAGGGTGTCAAGGCGTAGCCGGGGTCAGGAGGGCATTATGTGTGGAGGCCGGAGGATGGCGTCTGTGCTATTTGCAGACGATGTTGTTCTTTTGGTTGGATCGCATGGATGCCTCCAGCACTCACTGGAGCAGTTTGCAGCTGAGTGTGAAACCGTTGGTTTGTGGATCAGCACCTCCAACTCTGAGTCCATGGTCATAGCCGGGAAAAGGATGGCATGTCCAACATACAGTCAATCCAAATTAGCAAATAAACAAAACATTCAAAAGATTGTGATTTTATGTCTGTCAGTGTGTTCGTTTAGCCAAGACTCTACTTGAGGAATCTACAGTTATACCTACAATAATAGGTGACCGTAAAAGGTGGTGAGCAGTGGCATATATTTATAACAGTGACTTCATATGGAAATATACAACTGTTGATGAATTTAATTTAATTTAATTTTCAATATGTTGTAGTCAACCTTTTTATGAACACTTCTGTGTTAGAAATTGTAACCTCCCAAACAGTAATTGTATGGCATAAATGGCAAAACTTATATCAATTGTATCCACAAGCTATGTTAAAGTTTCTCTCTAGGGACATTAACTTACATGTTAAGAATCCATCAGCTAGTAACACGATGCAACTCATTAGAGACTTAGATATTTGGTTTGAAGCAGCAGGTGGGCAGCTGTACCCACAAGCTAGTCCACATCCTGCACCTGGTAAACACTGAAGGTTTAAACCCAAACTTGTCCCTCATCTCTGATGTTTTCATATCTGATAATAACTAGATATTTTTAAAGTCAGTATAGAAGTAAGAAAGAACTTGCCTGAAAGTTGTTTTAAAAAAATACAATGACTCAGAAACAGTTTGAAAGCATTTATAATAGTGCATCAAATGCAGCTCTGATTTTCTCCGGTAATGATCTGGTCTCTGATTTAAATGCTAGATTAAAGGAAACTTGTGACATTCACCAGTAAAATGGAAAAAAAACTCACATTTTCAGGATATATATTTAATATGGACATATTGTAACACAGAATCTATATATTCATTCATGAGCTTTTGCTTAAGGGAAGGTTTGTAATGCAGAAATGTTGCACACTAAAAACTTGCATTTCTCTGAAATATAGAGAGAAGCAAGAAATGCGTTTTACCTCCTTTATTCAAAGCTCTCTGATAGCTTTGTTTTCAAGCATGTTGATCAGTGGAAGCTCATTTAATGTTTTGCAGTCAATCATTAAATGGAAATCTTTCTTCAAAATTTAAATATTAAGTTTTACATGATGTTAAGGAGTCCAGTAAAAGTTATAAAGACAAAACAATGCTCAGAACAGAAAGTAGCACTGAAAGTGAAGTATTTTAAATTTGTGCAAAGGCAGTTGTCTGTGTCTGTCTGTCTGCCCTGCGATGGATTGGTGACCTGTCCAGGGTGTATCCTGCCTTCCGCCCGAAGACTGCTGGGATAGGCTCCAGCACCCCCCCGTGACCCTGACGGAGAAGCGGCTTAGATAATGGATGGATGGATGGATGGATGGCAAAGGCAGTTTCTGTTATTCGGACTTAAGCCTGACTTGTTGACTATTATTGTAGAGCATAAGAGGATCATCACCTGTAAACATGCCAAAAAGGGTGTGTAATTGTTTTATAGGTGAATTACAAACTTTCAAGGTTAAGCATCTATGTTCAGAACTAAGTCTACAAACTTGATTAGTGGAGAGTGATTGTGGAGACTAACAGTGCTTCATGCCCGGAACATAAGAGTCATCTCATTTCAGCTGCATCGTTCTGCATTTTGGACAAAGAGAGGACAGTTTTTCAGTACTGAGACAAATACAGGTACCTATAATATGATTACTGAAATCTGTAGGAAATAGAAATGACAGTAATGATAAACTACAGTTATTTAAACTGACATCATGATAAATATGATACATCAACTGCTGAAGCAGGCCAAATGGAGTTAAGCTATTTCTATTTTATTCTATAAATCTTAGGTAATGAACATCTTTGTTGCATAAATCATAACTCATTGCCAGATACACAGGCTTATACAGTCACACACACATTTACGTTTAGGGGCAATGTAGCATACCCAATTGGCCTGACTGCATGTCTTTGGACTGTGGGAGGAAATCTGCAGATACGGGGAGAACATGCAAACTCCACACAGAAAGGTCACATTGTGTTGTTGATTTTACAATATGTTAAGGCTAATCAGGCAAAGAAAAATGAGAAAAAAGAAATGGCAAAAAAAAACAGTGATGATGTTCCAGCAGACCGAAATGTTGGCTGTTTATGTCTCTCTTTTCTTCATCATGTTTGAATGTTCGCTTTCATCTAGGCTTAGTGTGGTGTCATCAGTAAACTGTTTTTGACAGCATCTTTAGTTCTTTTTTTCGTATTTTCTTCTGATAAACTGGTGCGTGAGTTCTTCTGCGTTTAGAATTCCTTGTCTTAAGACAGTAGCTCTCGCTTCATGAAGGGCTTGAGTTTTGATAAGTTAATTAAGGTTTTTACAGAGTGGAAGCACAAAGATGTGCAGAGCAAAAGTCACCACTGATCTGTTTCTAATGGTTTATTTATTTTTCATTCTTGCAAACAAATAACATGACCTAAAATATGAAGTGGGTGGTGGGCCCCGCCTCTACCACTATCTGTGAGTGTGTGTTTACTCACTGCTGAAGTAATACAGTGTTGAGATCAGAACCAGGACCAGGACCAGGACCAGAAGAACACCAACACTTGGCCAAAGCACCAGAGGATTACAGCCTGTAACAGAACCAGTCACTGCAAACATTATGCTAATAGTAGGCAATACGGCAGATATATAACACTACAATACTTGAATGCATTTTCACCATATACAACATCCCAGTGAAATTATAGTAAATATTTATAGGACATCATTACTACATGCTAATGTTAAGTGATACTTATTAGCCCCACAATGGGGAAATTCCACCTCCGCATTTAACCCATCCATGAAGTGAAACACCACATACACACTAGTGAGCACACTTTCCCAGAGCAGTGGGCAGCCCTATCCACGGCACCAAGGGAGCAGTTGGAGGTTAGGTGTCTTGCTCTAGGACACCTCAGTCATGAACTGTCGGCGCTGGGGATCAAACCGGCAACCTTCCAGCTGCAGGGCCAGTTCCCTAACCTCCTGCCCACGACTGCCCCGAAGAGGACATTTTTCAATTCTTAAAGTGTTTCCCCCCTCTTTAGCTCAAATCCTGTTTTAGAACATCTGCAATTTATGCTATAACCGGAACGTCACTTAAAAATATATTGCTGTTGTTGGAAGAAAACCTTGTATCTCCTAAATAAGAACTTTACAGGAGCAGGAACACACCTACTTTACTTTTAATGTAAGTCAGTGGAACCACACTTTTTTCCAGGTCATTTTGGATCATTTACTTTGGTCCAATCTCCATGAAAAAGTATGTCAAAAACTGAAAAACTACAAAAATGGAGATATGAGGTTTTCTTCCGACAGCAGCGATATAGTTGTTTTTGTTAGTAACATTCAGAAAGTTCCCAGTATGTTCTTCTCCTAACTTTCTGCACAGGCCAAAACAGAACATGTATTGTTGTTAAAGTTCTTGAATATCTGAATGCTCAGAAAACTTCTACAGTAACTGTTTTCATGCAATACTATACCTCTCACTGGCTGATTGACCCAAGTTGTTGTTTTCTTTGGAATCTTGACTGTTGGAGGTAGCGTAGTGGGTGTGTGTTCTAGAAAGAAAAGAAAAAAGAAAGTAACACAAACAAAAACATACATAACATATACCTACCTGGTTTATAATGCATGACAGACTGAGTTGGTCCCATTTTAAAACATATATTGTTTTTTGTGATAGAGACCTAGGAATGAATAACAACAATTCTAATCGCTAAAAGGGGAATTCCACCAGCTTTTCAAAATCTATGCATAAATAAAAGGTAAAAACATAGTCATTAAAGGTGGTTGGATGTGAAATGTGTCCGAAGAGTTTAAAGCCTCTAAAAGTTCTCTAACAAAAAGTTTGACATGGTTACAAATGCACTCCTTGATGCCGAAGGCACTGTTTTGCAATATTTATCAGAGTAGATTTTCAGTTAAAACATATCCCTAAAGAAACTTTTTTTCAGATTTATGAGGATATTATTTTATAATTTAATTATTCTCACGATTATATACAAAAAACAAAGAGACAGAGGAGCAGAGAAAGTGCTTTTGGCACCTCCAGGCCTGATGTAGTATCCAGCTGGCATCTGGCTCTTCTGCTCATGCTTTGGACTGTTAAACATGCAGGAATAGAAGCCCGTCTCGTTCTTCTGCAGGCCGGTGATGCGCAGTGAATACATGATCTTGGACCCTTCAATTGCAGACATCTTGAAGCGGGTTCCGTCGATGCCCTCTGCATGCTTCACACTGTTCGCGCTGTTACCAAACACGAGGAACTGGAGCTTTTCGGTTTCCTGGAGGAAACGGTACCAGTACACCTTCTGACACTGGTGGTCCGAGCACTCACAGGTCAGGGTCTCTGAGCCGCCAAGGCTGGGATACAGAATGGTCACTGCAGATACTGCGGGTTGAACCAGGACGACATAGTGAGCAGAACCCTATACATCAGACCATGGATCAGACCATGTAAACTAAATCTGATTATCCATAGAACATTATATACATCATACAATCATAACACTGCAGCACAGAGAAAGTGTACGCTCTGTCTTTGGTGGAACAATTATGTAACAGGACAAAGCATCAGACTGGAAAGAAAGGAGAGGAGAAAAGAACAAAAAAGAGTGTTGTTTTGTAAGAACAGAAATAGCAAAAAAAAATGTTTGAAAGGCTGGTGTGTGTTTTGTTTTTTTTGTAATGATTTAAACCACTTCGTCATATCTTCAGTAACATCCACTAGTTTAGGATAGTATAAACACTGCATTCATTTACCACAAACTGTAAAAGAAGCTACATTTATGAAGTTGCATACAAATGTTCACATCAAGTTATGCAGTTAATATAGTAGTTTTAAGCCTATGTAAATGCTTAGTCAAATAACAACAGGCACTATGGACCTAGTGTATACATCCTTATCCATTTTATATTCACCATAAATACTGCATATACTGCTCTACATATTTCACTCTGACAGGTCTTTGACTTAACCTGGAATCGAGATGACTTACCTGCTGGTAAAAGACCCAGGAATGTCAAGACATGGCTAAGAATCATGTTGGGCTGTTTGCTTTGTTGACACCACTCTACGTGTGTATGAGCGCTTTACTGTTTGTGACTGTCCTCCTTATTCTTCTGTCATATGATAGGGAGGAACTGGAGGCTGTCAGAGAGAGAGAGAGAGAGAGTCAAAGCACATCTATGTACACACACATAGGTGAACACAGATAAACTTGCTTCTTAAAACCAACTTATAAAGTTTTAACAAAGATTCTAACATTCACCAGTGTTTTCCTGTTTGGGATTTGTTCTGAGGTAAGAACAGAATCTACACACACACTCAAGAGCACAAAGGATAAACAGCAATTTCTGTTTGTTTGACCCATTTATTTTCATTATGTCCGTCCCACCTTATTTTCATGTTAGCTCTCTGTCCATAGACCGTCTAGACCCTGATATTGGATTTACCCTTAATAAAAGTCGCTTATCTCAGCATATATGGCCACCACCTCACTCCCCGTTACAAAGGAGGTGAAAAAGTAAGTTTCAAACCCTGTATTACAATTGTCATGCACCCTTTTATAATACCAACCAGCACTAACAATGCACGTTCAGATTCTTTTGCACCAACAGCACCATGCTACCAGGGAGCCAAGATTCTCTGACTTATGAAGAAAGTCCAAGCCAAGAATGCACACATCCTGTACACGTGTGAGCCAGAACTCTTGCCTCCTGCCATGACCACCTATCTAATGTCTGTGGCAGCAGCCAATCTCCTAGTCTCCTAGTTTCCCCGCTGGTTTGGGTTTGTAGCATTGACTGGTGCAGTGTCCCTTTTTCCTGTGCTGCCAACACACCAGTTATCTAACACACCAAATCTAATCCTAGATCCTAGGTTTTTTTTTTCTGCATGTAAATGCAGTCACTAAAGTAGATTTTTATCATTTGAGAATTCTTTTCTGCCTCAGAGTGATGCAAAGAACTCTGTTCATGTATTATTTACAAGCAGAATTGATTAATTTAATGCTCTTCTCACTGGACTTCCAAAAAAAACAATCCATCCTCTTCAACTCGTACAAAATGCAACAACACAGATCCTAAAGAGAGATCATATCACTCCTATTTTGATAGAACTGTTTCTTTCAAGATAGATTTGCTTACTCCACAGAATGTCTGTTGCTATTCGTTTCAACATGTGATCTTAGATCTGCAGATGCTGGCCTTCTGCAAATGCCTTTGGTAAAATACAGGAAACCTGGGGAGGCCTCTTTCGGTTATTATGCTTCTAAACTGCAAAGCATGATTCCACCTTTTGCTAGACAGTCAACCTCAGTGATCACTTTTAAGAAACATTTGTAAACATATCTCTATACTTTAGTGTTTCATTAAATTCCTATGTCTTTTTTGATATTGATCCTTGTAATTTAATCTGTCATGGTTTTATTCAATTTTATTTCAATACTCATATTTTTCTCTATTACTGTTAAGCTTTAACATCTGTCCGTAAAGTACTTTGAACTGCCACTGGTATTAAAACTGCTCAAAAATAAACCTGTTATTATTATTATTATTATTGTTATTGTTGTTGTTGTTTTTGTTGTTGTTGATTACAGCAACCATCCTGTACCAAGTTTATCTAATCAATCCTTAATAAATGAAATTATGTGCTGCTGATGAAATTTAACAAATTCATACAATGACAGGAGAGCAGCTGAAAGTCAGGACCCAAACCTGTGTTCTTTGAACTATATGCATTTAACCAGGTAAATGTAGTTAAAAGTAGTTTTAATCAGTATTGCTGGACATAATCATGCATCATTTGTAGGGTTAGCAGACAAGTAAATACTCACCTTCTACTCCTCATGTACATACAAAAAAGGTACATAAAAGGTTCAGAGGCTTTGAAGTAAATGTTAAACATTGGCTAAAAATGTCCAGTGTTAAGAATTTGGGCTGGACATTAACACTTAATATTCCTCTGTGTGTTCTGTATACTTGGTCTACTTTATCTGAGGAGGATGGGTTCTCCTTCTGAGTTTTGGTTCCTCTCTGTGGTTTGGGTATTTCCTATGGTATTTTTTGGAAGATTTCCAATATCATTATTCTTTCTGTGCTTCTTTAAATGTTTTTCAGACACTTTCACTTTTACCTTCCTCATTATGGGTTTGCAACAGCATTCTGAAAAGTAATGTTGGTTGTCAAAATGCTAAGGAAATAAAATCAATCTAAACAAAAAGCACAAAATTACTGGACAATTACATGTGCCTCAACAAGTAAATGTAATATCACGTCTTTATTGCAGCTCACAGCAGGAGGATGGACAGAAACACCTGTGGATTTTTTTCAGATCTGAAGCAAGATTGGAGCTTGGTTTTCACTCAAAGATCAAAAGCTTTAAGAAGTGTTTATCTGACGGCTGTTTGTCTTGCACAGTTGTTAAACATCTGGTTATCTTATAATGCTTTGAACTCCAGTTTTGGAAACTCTTGTTTTTTTCCTTTGGCCTTCTCCTTCTTATATAAGCGGATTATTTTGTAACTAATCTCCACAGAAATATCTTTGCCATTTTGCCATGTTCATGAGAAAGATTTTCTAAGGCAACTAAGATGTGTTTGGATAGCTGTGTAAATGTTGGTGTCTCTTAGAAAGTCAACTCTTTTGAAGCAGCTTTTGTTGGGAGCTGTAACTGGTTGGTTTTAAGATCAGAAGGATGGAGGAATTAAAGTGGCAGTAGAGTACACAAAGATAAATAGTGGGTAAATTATATACTAATAGATTTGATATTATAATTAGTGCTGAGGCTTCTAGATTGTATATTATACATGATACTGAGGCTTTTGTGTAATTTTCTGGTTATTATTTTCTGCCTAAAAAAGGAATAACCTGTTAACTGCTAAATGAAATAACAGCCAAAGTCCTCAGTATTCATGTGGATCAAAGTGTTGATGTAATAACATATAACTGACTGAAAGCCTGAACTCTGGAGTTTATCACTGTCTATTACCATAAGCTAAGCTCATTTCCATTCAGCTCAAATGCTGAGTACATAATTCACATTTCTGCATAGAGAGGGGCAATATGACAATGTTTCATTATGTCTTGATAAATGTGGCACTGTACGTTCATTCTGTCTAAGTTCTCAAACATCAGAAAAACAAAATATTGTGAAATTATAATATATCATAAAAATCTTCATGTCATGATGCTGTGTTTTTGCCCAATCACATTTCTACTAATATCTAGTCTCCAGCAGCCTGCTCTAGCCTTGACTGGCTGCTAACTCACTCCCATAGCAGTATTGTTGCCAGCTTCAGTGGCATGTAAATGTATTGTTTAACACTTCTTCATCCAGAAATGCTCTGTTATAGTTTGGTAATGCATTCGTCACATATTCTACACGTTAACTGAGATTTTACACATCTCCACTATTGTCTTCTGTTGGAGGAATGAGTAATAATTTATTCTATCCTCTTTACACCAAACTCTTGGGAAATTGGTCGTTTTTTTAGATTTCCAGCAAAGCTGGAGCATATTGTAAAGTTTTTCAGGGGTATTCTGGACATTGTTACAGCTCCTAGGCTATAATTTGCCACAGTACCACCTTGAGGCAGACCAGTGCTAGATCTCAAGTTAAATAAAAATATTGAAGACAGAAGCCTGGTGACTGTAAAACAGCTAAACAATGAGCTTCCCTATTTTTCCCTAATGAATAGCATAACTTCATAATAAGTTCATTATTTTTGATAGAACTTAGATTTTTTATTTTGAGGCATTCAGGCACCCCCTGTATTTTGTTTCTTGATGTCAACTGGCTGCATTCATTCAATAAAAATGCATAGAAACTTTTATTCACTTATGGACAATTTTTGTAAAATTATGGAATTGTTAAAATTCTACTGTATGATACAATAAATTTTACTTTACTGCAAATCATGCCTAGTGTGGTCAGTCAGATCCAAATTCTCTGAAATTATGTATTTGTTGCAATAGTACTATATAATTAAATAGTATTTTACTATAAAAATAATACTTAGAAAGGTAATTAAGGGCCAACATCCAACAGAAATCATGCTGTTATTACAACAGTACACTCTCACCCTCAATGAAATATCTTCAGTACCTTTAGTTAGAGAACATTGCTGTGCATTGCATTGTATATGTATATTATGCAGGGCTGAAAAACAAGTATCTGGAATATATATTCAAAATACAAAAATTGAGTATCTGTATTCAGTCAGTTATATTTTGTGGAATATGGTTACTTTTTAAATTTTAGGACAGTAATTTTAGATACTATATAATGTTTAATACTCTATTTCAGAATCTGCCCACAACATAGCAAACATACTCGTTAGACAAATTCTAAAGAGGACCTTAACAGCTTTATTACAAACACTTTTCCTGCTAAAGCCTGAGTAAACTGCTAAATCAATGTGATAACAATGTGATTTAGGGGGTGTGGCCATGCAAAGTGGCTCTCAGGGCATTCCACACTTCAAGGTAAGAAGGATGCTCATTGTTGCTGTTGTTGCTGATGTTGCTGTTATTAGTGTGGTTGTGTTGGTGGGAGTAAACTGTGTCCAAGGAGGGTAGGCTTTGCAGTTAACTAGTAATTGAAGTGTATTCCCTCCTCAAGTGTTGTGTCCTCCTGTATTAGCCCTGTTTTGTGTTTGCATTAGCACTGGGCTAGTCATTTCTTACTGTCTATTAAAATGCCTGCTCAAAATAAAAGATCATTCACCTGTATATGCTATGTTTTCTGCATCTCTTTCTATGCTGACACTACATTGGTGTCAGAAGTGAGATATGGCACACTGAATGAAAAGAAATTGAGTGGCACATCAATAAACTTGAAGGCGGATGGCAAAGAGGACATAGCCTGAAGGAAGGGGGTACTGAGCACTCTGCCTGCTCATTCTCTGATAGGTCCAGCCAGCCAAGAGAAAGGCAGCTGGCTGTAGAAGATGGAAAGGGAAACAGGGCAATGAGGCTCATTAGTGGAGCAGTTAACTAGTAGCTCTGTACTCTGCACAGCAAGTAGTTGCCTGGCATCACAGCTGAATGGTATCCATCACTGCAACACAGCTGCATTTGGCACTGGAGGGGAAAGCCCTACAGATGCTTGTGGATCAACAAGATGACCTAGTGGTGCTGATCACAGCCCTCCAGTAACAGATGCTGGAAACCTGGTTGGCCAGTGGCTGCTCCCTGAGAGGCAGAGGCTAAAGGTAAGCATACTGGACCTGATCACAACAATTCAACAGGCATACACAGTGTTTGAGAAGGCTGTGCAGGAGGAAGTGCCAGTGGAGCACTTCCTGAATGCCCTGCTGGCAGAGCTTGCGCATGCTATGAAAATGCTGTGGCAAGCAACAGTGCTAGGCAGCAGGTTAGCTCAAAGAGGACAAAACATTCTGAGCAGCCCTCAACCAAGCAGTGGCAGAGGGATTGTTGTGCTGGTGCTGCACAAAGAAGGGACAGGAAATGGCCTGCTGCTCTCACTGACACTGAGTCTTTGTTATCACTATGACATCCTGGCATGCTCCCTCACACCTAAAGTGGCTTTTGAAGAGATTTTGTTCAGGCTGAGTTGGCAACCAAGATTCAGCCATGCAAAGTGGCTCTCAGAGCTCCTGGGTAAGAAGAATACTTATTGCTGCTGTTATTAGTGTGGTTATGTTGCCTGGAGTAAACTGTGCGGAGGGTGGGCTTTGCTGTTAAATAGCAGTTGGAAGTCTACCCTCCTCAGTTTTTGTGTCCTCCCACAACACTGCCTCTCTGTGTTTTGTGCTGGGGTTGGGGGTCATTGAGCCATCAAGTGGTCCTAGCCAAAAAGAAAGATGGTAGCAAGCATTTTTATGTGGACTACTGGTGGCTCAATGACATTACCAGGCCAAACTCATGTCCGCTCCTGCACATTGACAACAGCTCACTGGCTCAGCTCATTGGACCAGTGGAGTGGATATTGTGCAGGTAGCACTGGCTCCGGACACCAGAGAAATGATGGCGCTATTGCACTTTATGGCCTTCAGTCTTTGTAATGCACAGGCTGCGTTCGAGTGGCTGATGGGCAAATGCTCACTGGCATGCCCAAGAACCAGTGAATCAACTGTCTGGGTAGTGCACAGGTCCAAGCACTCAGTTTTCAAGACACACTCACAAACTTAGAGCAGATGTTCCAAGCAATCAAGTCTGCAAACCTTTGGCTGCACCCTAAGACATGCAGCCTCCTTCAGTGGTGTGTAAGATTCCCGGGTCACATGGTAAGCAACGCAAGGGTAAAAACAGACCTGGCATGGTGCAGCAGTAGCTCATACCATGGAGCTTCAGGGAGTTATGAAGCTTCTTATACTACTAGTGCTTCATGTGAGGGTTTGCTAAAATAGCTGCCACATTGCACAGGCTTACTCAAAATTCCACTTCTTTGCAATCTGACATGGAAGTGGAATATGTGTTTTCTATCCTTCCCACCAGGGCATGCCCTGTGGCCGTCACCACCCTGCCCCTCCACAGTCCTAGTGACCCAACCCAGTCCCACCGCATCAGGTCCGCTGCTACTGAGGATGGTGACAGCAGCAGCAGCCCTCCTCCCTACTGCCTTCCTCTTTTTTGCTGTCCACTGTCTGGTGGCACTGGCATGGCAACTGTTTGCATTGCTCTCTGCCTTGGTTTCACAGCTAGCCACTGTGATGAGCTTCACTTGCCCTGTTTTCAATCCCAATGTTTTTCTTCCTGAGGTCAAGCATGGCCCTGGATGTCAGCAAGAGGTTCTTACAGAGGATGTATGTATCTCATATGGGTGCAAGCCAAAACTTGCATGTTTGGCTCAGACCCCCAGGGCAACTGAGAGCTGCTTTCTCTCCCTCAGGTTAATTTGCCCGGTGGTGACTGACCTGAGTTAGATGGTTCCCCCAGATCTCCCAGCCATCTGACGTAGCTGAGAAACTGACAAGCTTATGCCAACAAGTGCGATCTGCCATTTATGCTGCACTGTGATGGCATCCAGGCTCCCTGACCAGCTTCCATTTCACCATTGCTTGGTGCTCCTCCACCACGCCACACTGTGTTGTAGCACCAACCGTGCCTTGAGCTCCTTTTGCCGCTTCACGCTGTGTTGCCTGCCTTGCTGTCTCCTTGCTAAGATAAGGCTCCACTATAATCACCTTACTGTTAGTATGCTAATCCACTTATTATTCTCAGTGTCTGAAGTTGCACAAATGGCCACTGGTAGAAAATAATTCCTGTGGCATTCTGTGGTACATCTGGGTGGTCTCAGTTTATTGCTGAATGTGCTCTAGTATGACTCCAGTGTGATTTGTATGGGATAAGAGGCATTGTCCATAATGCTAAGTTGTTTCCATAGCATCCTTTTGTCTGAGGCCCCCAAAAAAGACTCCAGTTCCACTCCCAGGACAGAATCCACTTTCCTGATGAGTTTGCTGAATCTATTTGAATCAGCTTCCTTTGCTCTGCTGCACCAGCACACAACAGCCAGCTCTGACCTTTCTTGTATAGAGCCTGTGTGATATTAGTCCAGTCCATCTTATTGTCCATCTATGTAGACTCTCAGGTACTGCCTCAAAGATATCCACCTCTATTTCACTGATGCTGACAGGCAAATCCTTTGCCATCCTCAGAGCCTGTGGCTCCTAAAGCTCCTCAGTATACTGGACAAGAAGGTAGATGCCTGCACAAGCCTGATCATCAATGCAAGTACGCTCCCCCGATTCAACCACTTATTATGTCCACCTGCACATGCAAAATCTAGTATACCTCTTGTCCACTCACACCCACAAAAGCAGTAGAAATGATTATTGTAATGCCCTTCTTACTGAACTTCCTAAGAAAACAATTCATTTTCTACAACTTGTACAAAATGTAGCAGCTCAGATTGTTTACATCATAGAGTGTCTGTCTGTTTTTGTCATGTGTTGAACTCACACTTCTATTAGACAGTCAAGCTCAGTACACACCTTGAAGAACATTTTTAAAATGTATTTCTTTAACTTGGCATTCAATTAAAATTCAGTGTCTGTTTACTATTTCTTTTTAACTTCATCTGTCATTGTCTTGTCAATTACTCTAAAGCATTATCAGATATTTTGAGCTGATACCAGCATTTTATTATTACTTTTTAATTATTAATATTATTTATTTTAATTATTTATTTTCATTATAATAATAATAATAATTATTATTATTATTACTAGTAGTAGTAGTTGTAGTAGTAGTAGAAGTAACTCAGCAATCCTCTCTCAGACTGCTTTTTTCTTGTTTTACCTTTCTTTATACTCTACACTCAACTCTCACTTTTTTCAGTAACATGAGCAGAAGAAGAATAAATCCAAGAAGTAATTCAAAGAAACCATTGCTAGCGGTGCTCACCTTACATAATTTATTACATCTACTGATATGGATGGACATTTTAAGTAATTTTTCCATCCGAGTACTTACATTCACAGCCAGTATTTAAGTGCTGCTAATGCTATCTAGCTAACAAATGCTAATGTTAAGTGTTTCAGTCACACTGGAGGACCTGACAAGCCATCTAGCACAAAGTTAAAGGTGGCTTTTTATTCACCAGCTTCTTGTTTGAATTTTCTTTTCCAGAGGAGGGGCAGAATCTCTCCAGTGTTTTGAATTTGGACTCCAGTACATCCTTAGTGTGTTATATAGCTTTTCATGCATGTAAACGTCCTGCAAAGTCGCATGCAAGAGGGAGTAAGTCTCTTCCTCTCACTCTTTGAATTGTGTAATCATGACCAGTAGGTGGCAGTAGATGTGTAGAAGTTGCTTAAAGTCATGTACACTTTTGTGATTATGTGTCACTTTTGGTGTTCTTTGGTGTTCTGTTGCACTTTCTGCCCCACCTCCGTCCACTAAAAGCACTCTGGGACCCACCTCTGACGAGCCTAAACACACACACACACACACACACACACACACACACACACACACACACACACACACACACACACACACACACACAAACACACACACACACACACACACACACACACACACACAAACACACACACACACACACACACATATGTGTGTGTGTGTGTGTGTGTGTGTATAATAAATATATATATATACATATATATATATATATATATATATATATATATATATATATATATATATATATATATATATATATATTACTTGCATATGAACAGTAATTTCTTAATGATATTCTAGGGTCAATTTTCTTGCAGCTGGTGTTGTCATGTATGTGAAAACATTTGAATAAATGAAAAATAAGGCTTTCAAAATTCATTTAATTCTTTTGATAGGATGAGCATTTTATATCTGCAAGAATCTGTTTATGTTCACATTTATTTTGTAGCTTTTATAAGATCTTATTTTTAAATGATTATCAATTTTACTATACAGAAAATGTCAGCTGCCACAATCAGACATTAATTGTGTACATTGTGTACATAAATTGTATATTACTAATTTTATATATATATATATACACACACATTATTGATGTATTGCTGTATCCAATATGTTTGTTTGTAGCTCAAAGTATATCACAATATATATGCAGTCCAATTAACCCAGCTCCCCCTGTACATGTAGGTCACATTACAAATTTGTAATGTGATCTGTGTAATTAGGTCTATGGCTATGAATACATTGCCTCATGCCTGAGACATTGTTTTGTTATAGTTCTGAGACATTTTTAACCTGAACAAAATTACATGGCAGAGCATTTTAAGGCAAAATATTATTTACTTATATTTTTAACTTCTGACTTTGCTGTCTTTATTTTATTATAGTTGTCAGGCAGTACTACCACCTTCTGGAGAGTTTTCCAATTGTTAATTGTGAGTAAGTGCATTACAAGCCAGTTCCATGAGGTGCTTTTTGCATCTAAAAACAGGAAAACATCAGCAGAATTGTAGACATTTTCAGCAGCAGAAGTATAGAATAGTTTTCATAGCTATAGAGAGTGAAGTCTTGTTTTAGATGTCATCTCTTTGAATTATTGTAGGACTAGCAGGTGGTAGAAGAGAAGCTCACTAAGGCTTCAGTAACACTTTACTTAAGGGCAGCATTCATAAGGGTACATGACACCTACATAAGCCTTTATAACAAGTGACATTAACCTTAAATTAACGCTTATTCAAACGAGTGTCCGATTGACTGATTTAGTCCATTTTACATCAGAAAAGGTTATGACAACTGACATTTTTTGGAATAAACCTTTATAAATGTAGCATTTATATAACTGTGCTAAAGGGGCCATGAAATGGTCAAGTGCAAATAAAGACTAGCTTCTTTTAGCTTGTCTGAAATGACTTTCCCTCTCTATTACTCACAGACATCTATGGATGAGTCAGCAGTGCTTGATGTGCTATTCAGTGACTTCTCTGGTCCTCCAGTAGCAGCACCTGCTGCTGCTGTAGTCCCACCTTCTTCACATCCACACGCCCCTCCAGCAAAGGCCCCACCCACCCACTCTGCAGCAGTGGTACTCGACACCAGCAATCTCCATATAATCCAAGAACATAAACATATGAAGAAATGTAACTGTCAGTCACATTTAATATTTGTTTTGCAGGCATCAGGACCAGTGCTGGATGAACTGGAGACCACACTGCTCCCACACTTCCCCAAGACAAAACCAAAAGACGGCACTAACCTACAGTTAAAAAGGGCAGATTTGTTAATGTCAGTTTTTTCTGAATCATTCCACAAGTGCCAGTTGGTTAGGATCATGTTTTGTGCTGTTCAACAATTCCAGGACACAACTTAGTCATGAATACTGCTGATCTCCGCATTTTTTTCACAGATAAATAAATTAAATTTTCAAATTAAAATAATCTACTTGCATCAGGAAGGAAAGCCTAGGAAAAATAAATATGAAAATAATTCAAACCACCATACAAGACCTCCTCAGGTGTTTATGTCCACCTTTCCACTGTGAGAAGACAACTCAGCACTGTAGGTCTGAAAGAATGTGTAGCTGTCAAGAGGTCAAGAGAATACGATGATTTGCAAATCCTTTTCAAATTATATTCAATTGAATACACTACAAAGACAAGATATTTAATGCTCAAAGAGATAAACTCTATTGTTTTTTGCAAATATTCACTAATTTTGAATTTGATGCCTGCAACATGTTCCAAAGAAGTTGGGACAGTTTTCCACTGTGTTACATCACCTTTCCTTTTAACAACACTCAATAAGCGTTTGGGAACTGCGGACCCTAATTATTGAAGCTTTGTAGGTGGAATTCTTTCCCATTCTTGCTTGATGTACAACTTCAGTTGCTCAACAGTCCCGTTGTTGTATTTTGTGCTTTATAATGCCCAACACATTTTCAATGGGAGACAGGTCTGGACTGCAGGCAGGCCAGTCTAGTACCAGCACTCTTTTACTATGAAGCCATGCTGTTGTAACACATGCAGAATGTGGCTTGGCATTGTCTTGCTGAAATAAGCAGGGACGTCCCTGAAAAAATCATTGCTTGGATGGCAGCATATGTTGCTCCAAAACCTGTATGTACCTTTCAGTATTGTATAGAATAATTTCACTTGTATAGAAAAATTAACTTCACTACTGACTTTAGTTCTGCATGCTGCCTTTCAGGTTGCCTCCACGCTACATCTCCCTGCAACACATAGAGCTGCAAATCAAAGGAGTTGCTCATACTAATGTGTATAATCTGTAAAGATGTACACACAGACAGACACTTTAAACACCAACATGCATCAGCCCATATTTATATTTATTGTCTTCCCACGTTAAGAATTCTGATCTGGGATCAGCTTCACCAAATAAGAACCAATCCTAAATCAGCAGAACAGACTTTTGGGAAATATGTGTTTTGAGTAATTCTTTGCTTACTTTAACCCATGACAAAAGTAAAAAGGCAAAAGTAAATATCTTTCCCACTTCCCACGTTAAGAATTCTGATCTGGGATCAGCTTCGCCAAATAAGAACCAATCCTAAATCAGCAGAACAGACTTTTGGGAAATATGTGTTTTGAGTAATTCTTTGCTTACTTTAACCCATGACAAAAGTAAAAAGGCAAAAGTAAATATCTTTATTACTGACAGAGTAGCTGTTCAACCCCATGTTTGCAGTGATGGAAGGACACTGAAGTGCTCCCTCCATCACTATATTAGTTTATTATCACTTCAAGAAGTGCCGTCCAGATTAAACCTAGTATACTGCATGAATTATGAATTCATTTTGTATCAGGAGTATTTCTGCAGACTTGTACACAAAAAAGTTTTAGGCGCACCCAAGACACATTTTCATGGATATTTATTAATACGGATTTTATATATATATATATAGTGATTTTATGGATGTTAGTGTGTTTGTTTAATCATTTTCAAACCTCTCCTCAAGGAAGCCCAGTATTATATGTAGTTAAAAAGCAACTCCTGGTTTGACCAATCAGTGCTTCAGTAAATTGTACTCATGATGTAATTGATGATATTAACAAGTCTCTGTGGTGGCTGTGAGGGTGTCAAGAAAAAATATGGACCTAAGAAACTCTTGTTACTTTTTTTTTTTTGTTTGAATTACGAATATGATTTTATTCTAATGTATATTGTGATAAACTCACTACTGAGGTACATTGTTTAAAAATTTGCCTAAAACTTTCACACAGTACTGTAGCTGTTTGATAAGCCATGCACCTGGAGACACTAGTGTACAGCACTTCCGTTTTAGTTTACATCCTCTAGTTTACAGTAGAGAACTGTATTAAAGGTGTTTGAGTAAATGGTGTTTTGGATTGTGATGCTTTTGAATGCTTTTGATAGTCACTACGATGTCTGAATATAGTTACGCAGAAGGGTTTTCTCATTTCAAAGGCTCTGTCTTGGCTTTCTGAAGTGTATTTGCTATAGTGCCTCTCACTGTTGCTTGCAGATGGGCTGTGGTAGCACCAGGTCTTATATCTTAGCACTGAAAAAAGCAGGAGGAGTGAAAGAGATTACTGGCAAGCCTTACAATAAAATGAACTTCCTTTCAGCACCAGTGAAGCTGTCATGTGGTTAGAAAGTATGAATCGTGTAATACCACCTGACCTTGGCCTGTAGCAACACCATGCTCGTGATGTTCTCAGCTTGAGTAGGATGTGGCATACCAATTATGAGTCTTTGTTTCATTTTCATTTGAACCGACACTCATTTAAACATCTGCACTACAGCTAGGACCAACAGACCATTACTGCGTATGTTGTATTTTCTAAACATGAAATGCACCTTTTAGTCCCAGAAGTCTTCCCAAAACATGCCATGTCGTTTTATCCCCTGCTGTAGGTCTTGTATTGCCAAAGTGATCAAGATAGACTTAGTCTTCCTCTCATGGTGATATCGTCTATACAATATTGTGCCTTTCTTTTGAAGTGCAATGCTCTTATTCTAACCCAGGGACAGCGTTATGGAGGAGGGATTTTCTTCTGATTAAATAAAAAAAGACAGTGGACATGTTTGATATTGTTTCTGTGTCGTTTCATTTGTTTGTATCTATAAACTTTAATACTTAATGCAGACAGATTTGTGAAGGGTCATTTTCACTAAGGGATGTGTATTGTTTGTGGTCAGTGCCTAAGGTGTGAACCTTAGTGTGTTATACAGTACTGTGCACAAGACCACCCTTTCATTTACTCAGTTTCAAGTAAAAACAATCATTAAATATGCAGAATATTACTAAATCCTCCAACACTGACAGTATATTAACTCTATGTGTCATTTATAGTTTATTTACTTTTGTGCTCTACTGCCACGTTAACTCTCTCCTTCCAGTCTTAAGGCCAACCACCTACAGCTGAGTCCTCCCAACAAAATCCTCTTCCAGTAGAGTTACTGACATTCTGTTCCTCTTCAAAGAGGCACAAGCATTCACACAAACAGCTACCCAAACACACCATAGCTGCCTTGCAAAGTTCTTTTCTCTAAAATAATCTACTTGCATCAGGAAGGAAAGCCTAGGAAAAATAAATATGAAAATAATTCAAATCACCATACAAGACCTTCTCAGGTGATGTCCACCTTTCCACTGTGAGAAGACAACTCAGCACTGTAGGCCTGAAAGAATGTGTAGCTGTCAAGAGGAAGGAAAGAACATTTGCAGTAGAACTCCCTGCAGGTTTTCTCGAAAAACCAAAAGCAAGATTATGGAGAATGGAGCTGTAATAAAGGCAAAGAAATATGAAACATTAGATATTGAATTTAATTGTTAGGGATGTTCTGTGTATTCTTCTGTTAAGGATGTGTTTTCTGTTTTTTTTTTTTTCCTGACACTGTAAAATGAATAAATGTCTTCCCTGAAAAATAAAACAAATGAAAGGGTGGTCTCTGACTTTTGCACAGCAATGTAAATGCGGTTCTTCTTTTGCAAAGGCCTGCAAGGTGTTTCCTCTGTGCTCCAACTTTTCATCTGCTGTGCTACAATCAAGCAGATGGCACCAAAAAGCAGCTCTCAGTCTGACAATTTGTATCAGCGTCTTTTTCAAGAGACCTGAATGTGGAGAAGCAGTGAAATTACAGAAATTAAGATGTTTGCTGATTATGGTGATTCATTTTCGTTTACTTAAAAAAATGACTTTGTTATTATCATCTCTTTTTCTGAGGCAGGACAAGCAATCCTTTTTTTCTTTTCTAACACAACCATGCATAACGTGAAAGAATTAAGGATGTTTTCAAGGGCAAAATTAAAACAGATATAAAGAAAATGCAAATATAGTCTTTGGTTGGTGTAAGAGAAATTATGCTTCCTGAAATCATTTGAAACATTGTGAAAATGCATTTAGACTGCTTGTGTTTCTGCAAAATGTCATTTTATTCATTTTTACTTTTACATCATGCATTGTAAATTATTCATGAATACTTAAAATAATTTTGCCAGCACAAGTATAATTTCATGTGAGTTATCAGTTAAAAAAAGAAAAAAAGAGAAAAAAGACAAATACATTCCAGATTTGTGAATCATTGAAAATGTTTTTTAATTCATAAATTTAGACACACATTGTTCATCTATTTAGCAAACAGCAATTGTACAAGCAGAATACACATATATAGATCATAGATCAAAATAGATTACAAGCATAATTCCTTAATTGATTAGAAACTTGATCTACTGCATGCTTTTTGACCCTTATTCATGTTATGTGTCGAGACTGTGATACATTTTACCAGCAGGTGGAAAATATAATATCTGAGACAAAGAACTCACTAAGAAAATGAAGCTTTTGTACGGTGCGAGTTATGTATGCTGCGACGTTCTGTAAATTTAATTTGAAATATTAACACATTATAGAGGCTCACTATGAACTATGAACACTACTGCATTTGCTATAATGTCTAAATTGTTTCAAAAGATAAAATGTAAAATTAGTCAGAGTTACTGAAAAAGAATGAATACAACTGTAGAATAATGAAGCTCATTTATACCAGAAATTCAGTTTGAGAGGAACATTTCTGAAAGCTTGATGGGCAATTTGAGGGCCAACAGGCTTGTTTTGAAAGTGATGAGTATTCTTGAAATATACAGGTTAACCATGTTTACTGCATTGCTCTCTATAGAAGGTGGCATTAGTTAGTTTGTCAACATGGAGACTAGAATTCGGACTGGTGAGGCAGAGGCCTGTGGCCTGCTGGTTTGTTTCGGGGGCTGCAGATATGAAAGATTGAAGTTAGAGACATGGGTCATATTACAAATCCATGTACAGAGTAATGTATACAGAAAAATACTGTAAACTGTAAAATAAATACTTACTGTCTTTTGTAATGATGCGGGCATCGCCTTGTTCTCATATCTTGTGGAGATGAGATAAAAAAATATTTTTAAGAGTGACGATGGTGTCACTGAAATATAGCAACTAATAAATGCATTAATTGCAAGAAGTCAGCTTATATTTTTTTGCAGTGTTTTTATGTTGCAATTCTATACTTCCGTTCACAGTGCACTGTGCGGTGCCTTTTGTATGTAAAATCACTCTTAAGCATACAGCTTTTGATCAACATGAAAAGAATAAAAGGAAAGTGGGGCACAAACTAACACAAGCTACAATGTAACATGGCATTTCAATGCAGTTAAACAGGTTGAAGCAGAAAATGCTTTTGGTCATGATATATTTCCATAGCAATGTCATTAGTGAATTTTGACTGTGGTCAGACAGATATTTCCCCAGATTCACCCTGAAGACTGTTTTTCACAAGGTAACTTTTTTCATAAGCATTTTATGCAAAAAGCTTCCTTTTTTATGTGCCTTCTTGGTGGCTGTAATACAGCACTGGTTTGAAGCATGTAAATAGTGCACAGAGAAAGCTTGCCAGGCTAAAGGGCAGCCTCCACATGGCAGAGTTTGTTTTAACATGCTGTTACAGCTCAGAGCCACAAAGTAGAGAAGTTAATTTCCTATTACATAAATTAAAAACGGTCAGATATTTGAACTTCTTTATACACTGATTCATCGAATCATACCAAAAAATATATTTTCATTTTGTTCTACTGGTATTTTTGCTCTTCAACTTTGTGGTAAAAAAATACATTTACCACATTTGCCACAGACTCTTATCACAAGTTTTTAATTTGATTAATATATATTTTGATGAATGTGTTATTTAGATATTTAGGTTGGAAAGCCCATCTGGTTCAAATAGCATAGATTTATTTTGAGTAAATTGTGTTTGATTTACCAGTTTTCTACAGACTTCAAACTGGCCCCTCTGTTACAATTAACCCCGCCTTCTGTTACTTTGACTAAACTGATCATAAACATCAGGTGCTGGAAACAAAGATCATGTCTTCATTTCTTACTGAGATTTGTATCAGTGCTGCTTATATAAGCATATTATTAATCTTACTCAAATACTGGTAAGTATTTAACAAGCATAAAACAAAAAGATCAAGCCCTGCTCTCCTGTACGTTTGTGCCTCTTTTCACAAATCATATCTTTATAAATGTATTTTCTGTAGCCTATTTTTGTTGGGAAACTTTAAGTGTATTGGATTAATTGTGTTTTGCACTGATTTCCCAGATATTTTAGTGACTGTTACAACAAACCGCTCGTGTGTTACAGGTAACCTTGCTTGTTATTAAGAGCCATTTTAATCAGATTTCATTTGGAGGAGATTTTGCTCCAATAAAGAAAGAATCTTGTTTAAATACTTTAAAGTTATTTGGCAAGCAAAACTAAATATGTTGGGTTGAGTCCTGCTCTGCACTAATGCATGTGTATTGTCACTGTCCAGAGAAAACCATGTTTCTCTGTTTTCATTGATTTTTATTTTTTTTCATCATTTCAATACCTCAGCTGTCGATTTCATCATGAGAAAATTTTATGATGAATGGACCAATAGAAATGTTCTAGAATCACTTTCAATAAAATGTTTATATTAACTTGCATTGAAAGGTAAGAGTGTTTTTGCGTTCTTCTGTAAAATTGCTATTTTGGAGATGCTTGTTTTCTTTGGTCAGCGATGATATGTGCTTTTGTACTTCAGCTTAATAGATCTTTTTGGGAAGATGAGGTGAATATGATAAGAGACCAGCATGGTATAGAAAGTGGTCAAAATACTGTGCGCTCTATGGATGATTATAGAACCCCTGTAATTCAGTGATATTGCTGAAAGTACTTACGGTTACAGTACAGAATGGTGATAATCAGTAGGATGAGAAGAAGACCACTGCCTGCAGCCAAAGGAATCAGAATCACAAGCTCACAACCCAGAGTGACCGCGCTGACCGGCTTTCTCCCTGCCAACAGTGCACATCACTTTCAGTATCACTGATCCAAACAGCTTTTTATAGCAAACACACTGTAAAGTCAGCAAGTCGTCCCTACAGCAATTAATTCACTATTTTGTTAGTGAAACTACACAAATACAACATTATTACTATAAACACTGCTACAATATAATAATAATAAAATAATAATAATAATAACCTTGATTTTTAGGTTCACATGGCACTGTGCGTTTAGTCGTGAAGCGCTCAGGTGTCTCTCTGGTTGTTGCGACCACTTTGGTTTCTGGCTTTGGGTCTAAAAAAGATTTTTTTTTCAGTTACAACATCACAGTATCACTGCAAAATAATATATATTACATAAATCACAATGAGAAGATCACTTGAATGCCTGATGCTCTCAGTAAACAGTAAATGCTGGTAGCTGTGACATCAAGGACACCACATTTAGCACATGTGCCATAGTATTTTGATGACATTAAATAGCAAATAGACCAATAATCTCTGTCTTACATTCTGTTAACTTATTTGAAATTTACATCTAAATTTGAAGATAAAAAAGTAACTTTTTATTAAAAACCAAACATTCTTTACAGTGTACACTGTACCTACAGGTGTAAGTGGGAGGCTGGCAGTTAGAAAAAGAGATTAAAATGAAGAACAGAGAAAAGAAAACAGAGTGTGTGGTGCTGTAATTAGTGAGGTTATTTGTGTTATGGTTAGTGCGCTAAATATGCAGCTCATCACCTGGTGTTCCTTGTAGGCTGGTCACAGAGCCAAAGTTCAGCTTGTTGTTGTTGATAGACGCACAGCTGTAGGAGCCACTGTCCGTCTCCTTTTTGAAACCTTTCAGCGTTAAACGTTTTGAAGATTTCATCTTCTGAGGGTCAAACTTGCTGTCCATGTCTCCAGCTTTTTTGTCCCCAGAACTGGTAAAAGATGCTATGAACTCTAACACTGAGTTGTTTTTCAGCCGAAACCACCACACAGTCTGTCCTGATGAGCTTGGGTCACATGAAATGTCCTTATCCTCACCCTCCTTCAGTACCTCAGAACAAGCACCTGATCAAATAAAACCATATATTTATATATACCAAAACTGATCATAATTCCTTCATATTTGGTCTGCAGCATTTGATTTGCAGTTATAATAAGGTTATAATAAGCCCTATTTAGTTACTAGAGCTGCTTGTTCTCTATGGTTTGCTGGTGTGCACCTGACCCAACAACACATTTGTTATCTTAATAATTAATAGTTTCTATTTTTTTTATACAATAACATATACCATCCAGATTTAAATATTGTTTTCAGGGTACAATCAGAAGATATGCTGTAATTATCTGTTTAGAACATTTTTCAGGTTACCTGATTCAAAACTTGATCACTACCTTTAAAACAAGCTGTCTTCATTTATCATACTTGCTTTATAGCTTTCTACATAATTCTTCAATCATCTAAAGATCTGCTTAACATTCTTGATATATCTAAAATACCTTAATTATTTTTATCAATAAAAAGCTTCTTATCAATATTCAAAAAACAGGACCACTTACATAGCCACATGTGATGAGAGACAAATCTTTGTCACCATTTGAATATTTCAACTCAAGTGATTATCTAAACTGTTTCTGCCATCAATAATGATGAATAATATGAATTAAGAGCTGTTTTAAAACTATTGACTGTCAAAAAATGTAGCAGCCGCCTTCTTACAGTCTGTCTCACCCCTTTTGAATTCTATTTAGAAGCTCCTTATAGCTGTGGTTGAAATATATACCCGGAGTAAGAAAACTGAGAGACTACCATTAAACAGGAATAAAAGGAGCAGAAGTCCAGTTGAGAATCCAAACATTTTCTTGATTCTTGTTTAGTTTTTCAGATTTCCACAGCTCGCTAGAAGAAGAAGATGAGAACTGTAAGGAAGAGAGCACATCGACCCCCTCTTCCTCTCTCCACCCTGTTTTTCACTCTCTTTCTTTTCTCCTCTCTCTTTGTTTGTCTTTGTTTCTTGAAGTGAGTGAATAGATTTGGTGGCAAATACTGAATCATGAGACAAAGACAGGGGAAATGCATTCTAAATGTATTTTTAGGAGATGTTTAGTATGTGTTTTTTCTAAAAAGAACCAGAGCACAAGTGCCCCCAAAATATAACTGAACAAATATACGTTTAAGTTAGAGGTGCAGAGTAGAATTACTTGGGATAAAAATGTGATTAAATCTTTATCTTATCCTTCAAAGCCGTATAGCTAAAAAGAAAAGTTTGGTTTTATAGCTTTACATGGCAAACACTTCATTAGATCAATGCTTCCAATAATAAACAGTCCTTTGTATGTAATAAAACTGATTATAAATCATTCTAATTTAATTTTCAACATTTGATTTGCATTTATAATAAGCCATTATTGGTTATGGGAGCAGCTTGTAGTCTGTTCGTTTGCTCATGAGCAGCTGACCCACCCTGTGGTCAGCTTCATCTGCAGATCCATTTACAGTAAATACAGGAGCATCATTACAGCAAGACGGAGCATCATTACAGCAAGACGGGTTCATTTACAACAAAATAGCTCTTTAAACACATTAAAAACAATTTAGAACACAGGAGACCCCAACAGTAGGCTAATGTGAACTGTGGGGGAGAGAGGAAGAGAGAAACAGAGAGAGGAAGAAAGGAAGAGGGCAGAGAAAGAAAGAGAAAGAAAAAAAGAGAACGAGAAAGAAATAAATCGAGTCGGCTCGACATAGAGTACCTAGTCATTTATTAAATCCTTTTTATCCTTTTTACTTCCTCCAGTTGAAATCATGTTTGTGATGTTTTAAGTTCACTTCTCAGTTTTATGTGACTCTAAAATGTTTCTTATTTTATGTTGCCAATCTTTGTAATATAAGATTTAAAAAAATAACAGGCTGAAGTGAACAGAAATTTAGAGCAGGGGTCTTAAAAAAAATCATCTTTTTAAATGTGGGCTATAGTGAGATAATGGAAGGCTTGGGCTGCTACTGCCTCCTGTTGGCAGACATTACTTTTTTATTGCATTTTCAGACTCTCAGGGTGAATGTAGTGCTGGTGTGCGTGCAGCAGTTGGCGTGAGCTGTAATGACTGTAATAAGGAAGGTGTTTCAGTTTGTGTATTGGGCAGTTTTGCATTTAAAAACCACTAGGGACCCTCATAGGGCTGTAAATGTTGCTGTGGTGTCTGAAGCTCTAATAGTGTTAAACAGTTTTTATTCATTAATTCTCGGAATCATCAGTTCACCAGAAGTTCATCAAGTTGTTAAGTATTGTATAATATATATATATATATATATATATATATATATATATATATATATATATATATATATATAAACACTCACCGGCCTACCCTAATAAAGTAGGTAACGTTCAATTGCTTGTTAACGCAAATAGCTAATCAGCCAATCACACGGCCACAACTCAGTGCATTTAGGCATGTAGAGGTGGTCAAGACAACTTGCTGAAGTGCAGACCGAGCATCAGAATGGGGGAAGAAAGGGGATTTAAGTGACTTTGAACATGGCATGGTTGTTGGTGCCAGACGGGCTGGTCTAAGTATTTCAGAAACTGCTGATCTACTGGGATATTCACACACAACCATCTCTAGGGTTTACAGAGAACGGTCCGAAAAAGAGAAAATATCCAGTGAGCAGCAGTTGTGTGGACGAAAATACCTTGTTGATGTGAGAGGTCAGAGGAGAATGGGCAGGCTGGTTCGAGATGATAGAAAGGCAACAGGAACTCAAATAACCAACCAAAATCTCTGAGGAATGTTTTCAACACCTTGTTGAAAGTATGCCATGAAGACTTAAGGCAGTTCTGAAGGCAAAAGGGGGTCCAACTATTTACTAGCAAAGTGGGCTGATGAGTGTATATATATTCATTCATACTATACAACTTTGTCAGTCATTTAGAATCATCTACTGCTCCATTTATTATTCAGGACACATCAAATTCCTTAATTCCTTTTACAGATAATATAACATTAGCATAACAGTTATCTGCAACTAATTTTAAAATGATTTTATTATTAAAAGAACTGATTCCTGATTTGTGAACAGTGGTTCCAAACATTTGAGTGATACAGGGTGTATAATGATGAGTATGACAATATAACAACATGCTGAGAAAATGCCATGATATGCTTTCCTTTATGTGTATCACAGGTCTCTTCAGTGTTTCCAGGCCCTTTACCAGATCTTACCTTAAACCTTACCCTAAACTGGAATGTATACAAAAAGAGCAATCTATAGCCATACCTTATATATAATCACTGTCCAGAGAAAAATAAATCTTACAAAATAGTAAAGAAGCAAAAACTTTTTTATGTAAGTTAGGGCAAAGAGGCTTTATTTCCAATGATTTTTTGAGAATTTCTATTGGTCTGTTCATCATAAAATTTCACACAATGTAAAGGACAACTGCAACAAATGTAGAAAAATAATCAATCAAAATTCTGCAGCATCCTTAAAAATAAACTTATTATTCAAGGAAATTCAAGGAAAGGTCCTTACTTATTTTTCTTCACAGCTGTTGCACTTCTGTCTTTAATATTCTAACTATGCAGCACTGCTCTGCCTGAGGGTAGAGCTGTAGCAAAATGTTGGTGCTTCATAACCTAGCACCTGTAACTATGCTGGGAATACCTCTGAAAAGCTTTACCGTAGCTTATTTGTAAATCTGAAAGCTCAATTTTGCACAAGTCTATTGGAAGGACTGAATTACTCATTTACTAAATCAAAGACTCTAGAGGAGATGTGTGAGATCTGGATTAATATAAGGAACAGAGCGCATTACTGAACCATAAAGGAGCATTTCCAAAAGAAGAATAGCATACCCAAATATTTTGGTGCCATGGAAGCACCAACACCGCTAAGGCATGCAAATTAGCAACTCTTCCTCAGTTCCTTGCTTTTACCCTAAAAGCAATCCAAAGCTATATTTTCTGTATTCTTAACATATCGCTGTCCAAAGAAAAACATGCATCTCCAAAATGGTAAATTTACAGAAGGAGGATAAAACATTCTTAAATTTGAATGTAAGTTAGTGTAAAGATATTTTATACCAAGTGATTTCGAAGCATTTCTATTCATCATAAAGCTTTTTGCATTTGTCATGAAATCTTCACACTATGCAAGGTACAGCTGCCAAGTTCAAATGATGTAGGAAAGCAAAAACTGACAAAAATTAGTTGCTGACAAAAATTAGCTTAGACTAGCATGAAATGTTCCATGCAGCAGGATTATCTGTTCCAACTTGTTAAAAAAACGTCAGATAAATTAATCTGATCTTTATTATGTATTATCAGAATACCTCTAAGATGGTATTATTTTGGCTGTATGTTTAATTATTTATTAGATTTTATGTATTTATTTATTTTCAATCAAATTGAAAATGTGCACATACCTACACTGACACAGGAAGAGGGTAGTGCAATCAATCAATCAATCAATCAATCAATCAGTCAGTCAGTCAGTCAGTCAGTCAAATCTAATGAACTCAAAAGTCAATAAGCAATCAATCAATTTCTTCATCTCCACATTGCTTAAAAAATTACATTTTAAAATAACTATTATAAATGCATAAAGCAACATTTTCATTAACATTCTTCTTTTCACTGCAGTGGTTCACTCAGACTGGTGGTACTGGTGACCAGTTGAGACACAGCAGTTAAATCAGTTGTGGAAAGCTGATGTTATGTAGGTCTGTGGAAAAGGAATAAGTGTCTAAATAACACATTCATGAAGGGCAGCTTCTTCAGAAGAGTGGAAAGAGTCGTGTTTGCTGACGAGTTTCACATTCGCAGTGTTTTGTGGAAGAGGTGGTCTGCTTTGTGCTGTGGGCGTACAGAGATCCTGTGAGGGATCTTAAAGAACACATAGCTTCATCCACTACATCACTCTCTTCTCTTCTCTCTTCCTCTGCAGCGCTTCAGTGTTGCAATGGGCTCTTGCGTCAGGAGAGTTTGTTCACGTCGTCAGTGGGAAAGTAACGCAACATCAGTGAGGTCACCTACAGCACCAACGAGAGAAATGAAGTTTCATTAGCTTAGTGCTCAGGGTAATGCAGTAGGATCACAGGTGAACAAAGACAGATGGGTACTTCGCAGTGGTTGAAGCATCAAGTATTGTTTATGTTAGTGTTTTATCTATTTATCTATTTATTTGTTTGTTTATTTATTGATAAATGGCTAATGGTTACATGTGCATTCCTACTCTGTCTTCTCACTGTGTTTATTCTTTTTTGATGTTAGGGGTCCAAGCACCATTCTTTTTTTTGTCAAAGCCCCAGCCTAAAGGTTACTAACACAGGCCTACTTAGATCTAGTGTGTTGAGTTTACTTCATCAATGGGAAAATAATTCACTGTCAGTGAGGTGCCCTGCAGTATGTATGAATGAAATAAAGATATTACTTTAGCCAAAGAGACTTATTTCTGCTTTGAAACATAATTTTCTTTTAAAATATACTGCCAGTATATTTCTTACATTTTTCGAACTACTTAATAATTTAATTATGTTAATGTTTTAGCATAATGGGTACACATACAGGCCTACTTTGTTTTTCCTTTTAAGGGAATTAGAAATTTTTGAAGGTTTTTTCTTTTTGTCTTCTTTTTCCATTTCTTTTGTTAACTCTTCAAGGTTGAACATTACACTAGTGATGTACTCATGTTAAACAAGAGATGCAAAGCTTTCGGGCAATATGCGTATTGTGTGTTGTATTACTGTGAAATCCCTGCTGGATTCCTCCATATTGTCCATCCTGTCTGGATGTGCATGCAGTATTGTCACTTTAAAATCTTTAAAAGTCTTCCTAGGTAACACACACTTGTGCATCCTCCACTTGAAGTAGCTTCTCTTGTCTCCTCCTGTATTTGGAGGGGTGGTACGATGTTGTCATGAATAATAATAAATAATAAGTTATATTGCATTAATCCCACAACGGGGAAATTCACCTCTACATTTAACTCATCTGTGTAGTGAAACACTAACATACACACTAGTGAATGCACACACAGCACACGCCCACGGATCAGTTGGGGGTAAGGTGCCTTGGTCAAGGGCAGTTCAGTCATGTCCTGTCAGTTCAGGAGATCAAACCAGTGACCTTCTAGTCACAAGGCTGGTTCCCTAACTGCCAGCTGATGATATTAGTTTCTGTATCATGGAGGAGAGGATCAGTATGGAAAAACTGTAACTTTCAAGGTATCTTGACGCAGCCTGGAGTTCCACAGCTATTTTTTCTACACTTTTTTGTTGACAGTGCTGAGCAAAATGTTTGCAGATGTGTATGAAGTTTCCTTTCCAACTTCATGTTGTGTATCCATTTGTATCTATTTTGCATATAACAAGTTTTTTTAAAAGAAACAGCTGTGTAATGTGTAAAAGGAAACACTAAAGGTGGATTAATTTCCATTTTTATATACATTTTTGTTGTTTAGTTTTTTGGCAGAATTTGAAAATACCTGTCGCTCTTTACATTATGTATAAATTACATGATAAATGGACCAAAAGAAATGGCCCAAAATTGCTTGGAAAAAATCTGGTTCCATTGATTGCGGACCTGTCCTGCCTTCCACCCAATCACTGCTGGGATGGGCTCCAATCTGTTTTTGTGTTTTTTGTTTTTTTTTTTATATTATTTTTGTACTGAACATTTAACATTTAAACAACTAGTATTACTGAAAAGACGACTTGGTGCTAAATCAGATAGTAATCAGATAAAAACACTTGTAGACAGTGTACTGTATCAGTACTTTACTTCTTCTTCTTCTTTCGGCTGCTCCCTTTAGGGGTCGCCACAGTGGATCATCTGCCCTATCCTTTGCCTCCTCTACTTTTACACCAACCATCTCCATGTCCACCTTCACTCCATCCATAAACCTTCTCTGAGATCTACCTCTTCTCCTTCTACCCAGCAGCTCCATCTCCAACATTCTTTGCCCAATATATCCACTATTCCTCCTCAACACATTTCCAAACCATCTCAACCTGGCCTCTCTGGCTTTATCTTTATTTTTATCTGTATCAGTACTTTACATTTAAAATAATCCAGAAATGTCCAGCTTCTCTGTTTAGTCTTTAAAGGGTTCACACAACAGCTGAATGGTTACATTCACAGATCTACTCTGTCAGCACCTTAAATTTAGTCTGCCATTTTCTCACCTTTTTTTTTAGAGATCCAACCACCAAGTGCAGTGTTTTTTCTGATTCGTTTCTCTTTTTGTTAATGGTTACATAGACAAGCCTACGCTGTCAGCTTTAATCAACACCTTAAATCTAGTGTTATGTTTTCTGTTCATCTGAAAGGGGGATTCTCTTGTTTCTCTGTTTCTCTTGAAAGTGTTGGGTGGGTGTCAGATAAAGAAATAGCTCATAACTGGTGGTCCACCCTCGGTTTCCATTGCCCCATGTAGATTTGAGTCACTGTCTCACTTTTGGTACTTTCTCACTCTGCTCTGATGTTATACCTGGGGATCCCTGTCTGACTCACTGAAAGAGACAGAAGTGAGAAATAAAGGGTTCCTACATGTAACAGTCATACATGTACATATCTGTGTGGGTTTGTGAGAAAGAGAGAGAAGGGGGAATGGGGATTACCTGGGCATTCCTTGAAGAGCGAGACTCCAGCTCATTCCCTGGTGCACCACAAAACAAGACGACAACAACGGGTGAGTAACACAGGGTCCTACAGAGAGAGAATCGACTCTGCTGCCGTTAGAGTGAAGACAGTGTTAGCATTATGACAGTAAGTCAGCTGGAATAGGACGTTTTTTGATTCACACATGGTCTATTGTGTCTGCTGCAGGCTGAGTGGACTGCTGGCTGCACGGCTAGTCGATGTAAGTACTAATAAGCTTTACTGTGAGCTGATCTAAGTAAATGGGAGGATGGAGAGGCACATTGTTTTCTCTTACAGGTGCTCACATAAAGGAAAATGTTTTCATGTTCACATGAAATGTTTGGAAATTCATGCTCCCCCTTGTGCTGCAGTGGTTTAAACTAACTATTTCCTCCTCTGGCTTTTATTGTAATCGTTGTCAAGTGTGTCTTTTACCTGTGATGAAGACCACTATAAGCTTTATGGATTTACTCCATATGGCTGTATTTAAGTGGCTGATTCACTGGAAAATGAAACTTTTTTGATTTTACCTAAAGTGTAGTTTGGTGCGTAAAGTTTGTTTCCTTAGTTTTACACTGGAGCTACTGGAGTCTGATTGGGTTTTGAGTAACAAGGAAAATTCTGTACATCTGATATTTCAGTGAACCATTTAATCCTCAATGATTATTTATCACTGATTATTGAATTTCACTTAAAGTTCGTGTATTTAAGCTTTCAGGACTGATCCACCACATTAGTGAAGTAACTGGTAGGGTAGGCGGGGTAATCGCACAAGGGCCTGTAGCACAACGTCTTTATTGGAGCCCTTATGACATTATTTTAGCAGCCTTACATCCTCGACTCTTGTGTTTTAAAATCCTTTTTACTCCTCATTCACACACTAAAAATGGCAGCATTGAATAAAAAATGTCTAATGGTTTGGGTATTGTTTAGGCTCTTTTTGGGAGATTTTCAGTCTCGGTTTCTCTCTGTATTTATTCTTTCAGTGCTTCTTGTGTATGTATGATAATAATAATATAATTCAACAATGATCCTGCATTAGAGCACTTAAATAAGCAAATTGCATTGCTATTTTTAAAATTTATTCAGGGTCATTGTCACATGGGAGACCCATTAATATCTTATTTATGGCACTGCAGCACAGCTGTGACAATTTGAAGAAATTATCATTGGACAAATAAGTAATAAATGATTGGCTTATGCTGATATTCCAATTGTCAGTGCGCACCCAATGGGAGGATTCTGTCTATTTAATGTTATATCAAAATATATTCGTCCAGATACTGGATGAAATCAGTACCAGTTCTTATCACATGAGAATATAAATCAAGACACACAGTTCACATACAATCAATGTCAGATATGATCACAGACTGTGTGGGCACTGGAGAAATGCCTTAAAGCTGGCTGACCGATAAAGTACACAAATGTTGAAGTCAATTATTCAACTTCACAGGAAGGACAAACCTTTCAATATACTTTCTATTTTGTAATATTACACGTGTTAGTGTTTCTTAGGTTGTTTCATTTCAGCTAAAAGCTGAACAGAACTCTACATGTGTTTTTTATATTTTATAGGTGACCAACATATTTTTAGTATAAAATTTCATATCCTGCTACAGATAAACACCTTTAGTATGACTGTGAACTATTTCAGTATATTTCTGACAAAGCCATCTTAAAATTAACTCCAAACATGAGATATTTGTCATGGGCATGTCAATATTACATACTGTAAATCACAATAAGCAGTTTATTTCTAATGTTTTCAATTGTGAGAGTTGCAGTTTGAGAGTTCTTTATTAACAATGATAAACATGCTGTTATTATTGCATTAATTTATTATACATTAATACAAATGATAAAAAGTAGATTGTTGCGGTTGCTTTTTCTACATCATTTGAATACAGCAGTTCTCCTTCATATTGTGAAAAAGTCATGATGAATGGATCAATAGAAATTCTCCAAAATTGCTTGGAATAAAATCTCTTTACATTGACTTACATTAAAAGTTAAAAAGATTTTTGTGGGTTTTTTTGGATAATAATAATATGTAAAGCTATTAATAGAGGCAAAACATGATTATTTGTTAAAAAATACATATATAATAAACACAAATTAGCAAATTAACAATCCATTGTGGTTTATGTCTGTTTTTTTTAAAGATTTTTTTCAAAGCTCTCTTTTAATAATTTACAGTGATCTAACCAAGTAAAGGTAGTTCAGTGTCGTTTTAAATGACTGCCATGCTTGTTGGACCTCACATGCCATCTAGGATTAGCAGAAGAGTAATTTCTCCTTCACCTCCTCATATGCACACTATAAAAATGTCAGCATTGAATAAAAATGTCCAATATAATGACTGTGGGGAGGACATGAATACTGAACACTCCTCTGTGTAATCTGAGTGTGTCTTGTAAACTTTCTCACTTTTCATAACTTCTCTTCAGGGCAGTCCAGAAGCAGATGGTTGCTTTCTATGGTTTGGGTGTTGTTTATACTCTTTTAGGAGATTTCAGTCTTGGTTCCTGACTGTATTTGTTCTTTCTTTAGGAGTTTTTCCAGCACCTTCACTTACAGCATCCTCATTTGGGATTTGGAACGGCATTTCTGGAAAGTTGATTTAGGAAAATGTTGTCAAACTGCTATAAATACAATTAATTGAATATGTTTTCTTTTCCCTCTGTTTTCATGTTATGCTGTAATGTGCAAAGAGACCAACCTTTATTTAATTAATTTATAGTCATAACGATTATTACTTACAAGTTATTCACATACCAGCGTCATAGGAATAGAAAATATATATTTAATAGAAAACTCTTTCAGACCCATAGCACTGAGGTGTCTTCTCACAATGGATGTTTTTAAGATTGGATGGACGTTGAAGGCACAGTAGGTGGACAAATTAAACACTGAAAGATTGCATATACTTAGAGTTGAGTGTTCTGTGTTCTTGTCTGTGAAATATGTTTCCTGCTTTTTTGAAAAATTAATAACTTGTACTTGGTTATTTTGACTGGAAATGGAATGTTATGGTTGTATTGTTTCTCTTTCTTCTTATGCATCCCATTTAATTGTTCAATGTAATAACTGTCATAATGTTGATGAGCCTGGACAATAACTGTCTGAAAGCCTGAACTTGAATTGGTTCTAGGTAGCCCCATAAAGGGTTCTTCTATTGTTACAAGCTTGAGCAGAATGTGCAAGAGATTCTTTCCACAAGCCATCAGATTCCTCAACTCCCACGGACCCACACACACACACACACACATATACATAACACCCACACAGACCCACAGGCACACACACACACACACACACACACACACACACACACACACACACACACACACACACACACATACATAACAATATGGGACTAACTCACTCCTCACTTCTTGCAGTTCCAAATTATGGAACATTGTATTTAAATATAGTTACAAACACTTAATTTGACATGACTGTAGATCTGAATACTTGCATTTTTGCACATTTTACTTTACCAATGTTAGCTGCCAGAATACTCAACCGAATACTGTATACTGTTGCTCTGGTTGCTCAAACTCTCAGTACCGTGTACTGCCTGTGTTCTGTTTTGTATTTATTGTAAGTCTTTCATATAATTTACTGTATTGTCTGCAGTGTGTTTATTGTATTGTCTCACACTTGTGTTCCTGTGTTGGTCCTGTGTTTAATTTCCCTGTGTACTTGTATAAAGCTGAAATGACTTGACTCGATTTGACTTGACTTGACACCCTAGGAATGGAAGAACCTTTTTGGTGCTATATAGAACCATTTTTAAAAAAACAACTATATACAGCACATTCTCTGTCAATCTGAAAAAACATTTCACCATGCAAAGAAGCATTTGAGCATGACATGGTCCTATATAGAATTCATTTGCTGCCTTTACTGAAAAATTCTTGAAGAACCATCTTTAAAAAGAGTATACATATGCAATCTGTCTGCACCAACTCTTCAAACCTCAGAAGAACTAAATAAATAAATATGGTGATACATATTATCTTGAAAATATCTTCGTTTGATGACACTGTGTTTTTGCACACCCCTATTTTTGCTAATACATAGTTTCCAGTAATGTTGACTGGCTCCTGATCTTTAGCCTGTATAGTGTAAGCATTACAGCAGTGACGGTACTGAGTGTAATGGAAGTGTGACAGCGCTGTGCCTGTGACGCTGTAGCTGCGGCCGACTCTGTGGTTTCTCTGTGGTCTTTTTGTTTCAGCTCAGAGATGGAGAGCTCAAAGCTCAGCGAGCGATGAGAGAGAGATAGAGTTCTCTCTGCTCTCTCTCTCTGCACAGGAAAGGGTTTGTTCATGACAAAAGTATTGCAGTGAACAGCTGTGTATCTGTACGCGCAGAGGGTTTGTTCAAATTTTCTAAATTGATGCTCCTGTTACAGTAGTATTGTACTTACTGATGTATTTTACTATAAAATATTGTATAGTGAGTTAAATATGCTATTGTTACAATTCTATTGTACAATGTAATAAAATTTTACTTTACTATTGTGACTAGAGTTGTCATTTGGGTCCAAATTCTCTGAAATGATGCTTTTGTCTTAATATTATTGTTCTATAAAATAGTGTTTTACAAAAAAATGAAATTGTGTGTAAGAAATTTAACTAAAGGCCAAATTCTCAGAAATCATGCTATTGTTGAGGTACAAAGTCACTTAGGTGATACCCTCTAGGGTATATCTTCAGTACCTTAGGTTAGAGAATGTGACTATACCATATTCCATTGCAATTATGTATGCATATGTATTATTTTCCATTTCAACTATCCAGTGCATCAACAATATATACTATCCTAACTCCAGGCTTTTAGTACTTGAAAACGTTAACTTATGAAAACATATAAATACACGGGGAAGGTGAATGAAGTGCAATTGGACTTTAAGGCCTGTGTTTTACTTTAGGGGGTACACTTACATTGTTTGTACCTAAAACCTGACAGTACAAAAACCTTCTTTCTGATACAGTCTTGTTCTATATAACTTAACTATAAAATCAGGCCTAGAATAGAAACTGGGGGTCAAATTCTCAGGAGCAATGCTACTGTTTGAGTGATATTACGCTACACACTTGTACTTTACAAGTCATGCCTAGTATGGTAGTTCAGGGCTAATGTCTTTAGAATTATGTTATTGCTACAATAGTATTGCACTACACAAATACATACATTCTTACAGTACACACATAACTAAGTTTTCTATGTACGTATCAGAAACAGAGCAATATCAATCAGTAGTAACGCACACACCTTCACAAAAGGGAAAACAGACACCCCCAGAGAGGGAAACTCCTGCTAACAGTCAAACATTCAAACCAACACACCCTCATATTTGTAACAGAGGGAGACAGAATGAAACTAATACCATATATTCCCGCTCAAAACATATGTGGATATAAATACATGCAAGTTGTGTCCTTTCAAACACAGGAACATCATTTATTTAACAATGAAATACAAACATAAGATCAGGATATGCATTTAATTGTGACATACTGTAACACAGAATTTATACATTCATTTACATGAGCTGCTTCTTAAAGGAAAATTCCTAACGCAGATATGTTTCACACTAGACTGGCATTTCTCTAATTTATTAAGCACATTTACACAAAGTCGAACAAAAAAAGGAAATTCAAGAGTCAGGACTAAAAGGCCGCCAAAGCAAGAAATGAGTTTTAAACTTTACCTGTTTTGATCAAAGTTCTCTGTTAACTATGTTTTTGTGCATGTTTGTCAGTGGAAGCTCATTCAAGTTTGGCAATTAATCACTAATCACTTTGTCTTTCTTTGAAACGTAAATGTTAATTTTTACATGATGTAAAGGAGTACAGTAAATGTTATGAAGACCAAACGAAATGTTCAGTACTGATGTTTTGACACTGAAAGTGAAGTAGTTTAGATTTGTGCAAAGGCAGTTATCCTGACTTACGCCTGACTTGTTGACCATAATTGTAGAGCATAAGAGGATCTGTAGACATGCCAAAAAGGGTGTGTAAATTATTTTATAGATGAATTACAAGCTTTCAATGTTAAACATCTACGTTCAGAACTAAGTCTACAAACTTGATTAGTGGAGAGTGATTGTGGAGACGGTCACAAACGGCGCTTCATGGCTGGCTGAACATAAGAGCCATCTCATCACAGCTGCATCTTTCTGTGTTTCGATCAAAACAGAGGACAGTTTATCAGTACTGAGACAAATGCAGGTACATTACATGACATTACTAGTGAAATCTGTAGGAAACAGAAACTATTATTAATAATTAAGTTATTACAGTTATTTAAACTGGAATCATGGAAAATATGGAACATTAATTGCTCAGGGATCCTACTTTAGCAGACCAAATGGACTTTATAAGCTGTTTCTATTTTCTATTTTCCACAAAAGCACGTTCAAAACACCAATGAGTGACTGAGCGATGGGTTTGAATGGAATATATTAACAGCACATTCATCTAACACCAAACAACATCACTATAAATCCTAATCGTAACAAACATTTTCGTTACATAAATCATAACTCACTTGGTGAAGTGATGTCGGCACTTCTTTGGTAGTCCTGTTTCCCAACAGACACAAACACAATGAAGTTAATAATGAGAAAAAGGACACAGGAAGCTTTACCTGTTATATGCATTGAGTAATATATCCTACACCTTCGTATAAATAATAGCAACAGATGAGAGTTTAGATCTGAATCGCTGTCAGCACAAGGAACACTGGAATAACCTTTGATGTAAAGACTGTAACACAGCTGTTATATGTCACATCATTATTTAAATACTACAGGCACAGTCATGCGCAAAGGTTTGAGTGCCCTTGGTCAAATTACCAAGTCAAAATCAGTTAACATACCTTCTATAGGGAACACACTTCTGTACATTTTAATGCATAAAATATCTTCATTGTTGAATTTAACATATTGCCTGTGCAAAGATTATGCCACATTTTATACTTTATTTTTTAGCAATATGTTAAACTCAGCAAATAAATAGAAGTTTTGACCTTTTTCAACATGTTCAAGTGTTTTCTCTGTAGAGGATGTATTCATTTATTTATGCTTAGAAAATCAACAACACCTGTACTTTGACCAAGGGTGCCCAAACTTTTGCATACAACTGTATGATAAGCTGTATCAGCAAAAAAGACACTCATGCCACTGTTAGACTTACAAAAGCACTAAGAAAGTAAAAGTGCCTAGTAAATGTGTTGCTTGGGTGTATCAGTTTAAAAAAAAGATGTGCAGAGCAAAAAGTGGGACTGATCACATAGGGACATTTTTAATATTTGGTCAATTATATTACCTTGTATGCAAGAATAAAAGCCTATTTAAATTCTTTACATGTAATACATTCTACGGTCAAGACAATAAAACAACATGTAATCTGTATGCAGGAGCAACAGAATACATGAATAATACAAAATATAAAGTACAATAAATATGTGTTCAAGTTGCAAGTGTAATATGACAGTATTCATGACTGTTTGGAAGTGAAGTCATGGTGTGCTCATATTTTCTGCCAATATTATGAACAGCAACACAAATCAATCAATCAGTCAGTCAATCACTAACTTTCTTACGCTCCTGATATTGATTAAACTGCTTATAACAAGAAACAGCCCTGTTAGCACCACTACCACTATCTGTGAGTATGTGTTTACTCACTGCTGAAGTAATACAATGTTGAGATCAGAACCACTGCCAGAACCAGAAGAACACCAACACTTGGCCAAAGCACCAGAGGTTTACAGCCTGTAACAGAACCAGTCACAGCAAACATTATACTAATGGTAGATAATATGGCAGATATATAACATCAGAATACTTGAAGGAATTTTCACAATATACAACACGCAGCGAACAAAATGACGTTAGGATGTTCTCAGAATTGCTTTATAAGCTACATGGACATTATTTTTGTAAGGTCCAACAGACGGTATGGAGGACATCACTTCTATTGTCATCACATTCCAAGAAAATCCCCATGAAAGTAGTAAATGTTTTGTATACTTCGGTATTTGATTAATAAAATTATCTGAATTTCTGTAAAAACAGAGGGACAACGTGTGCCTGCTGACTGCTGTAACTGAAACATCATTTCAAAACATACGGTAGTGTTTGTCTGCAACATTGAGAAAGTTCCCAGTAAGTTCTCCTCCAAAGAGACCAAAACAAAAAACAGAGCGTCCACTGCTGTTAAAGTTCCAGAATATCTGAATGCTCAGAAAACGTCTACAGTAAGTGTTCACACAATACCATACCTTTCACTGGCTGAATGTTAGATGGGCAGACTCGAGTTTTTGTTTTCTTTGGAGTCTTGATTATTGGTGGCGATGAAGTGGGCGGGGATTCTAGGAAGAAAAGAAAAAAATATTAAAAACGCAAACATACATAACAAACACAAACATGCCTGGTTTATAATGCATTACAGACTGAGTTATAATGCATTACAGCAAATATTGTTACAGAGACTTAGGAATGAATGAAGACAAACAATAAACATATTTTATATGAATTCTAAAACAGGGACTCTCACCAGCTTTTCAAATTTTCTGCACTGTTAAAAGGTAAAAATTGCATCATTAAAGGTGATTTAATGTGAAATGCACCCTTCTAGAAAAACTTCTAGTCAGAATTAGGAAAGCAGAGTCAGGTAGGAACCAGGTGTTCGAGTTTAAAGCACCAAGTGAGAAAAGTATGAAATGCTTACAAAACACTCCTTGAAGCTGAAGGCATTGGTTTACGATAGTTTTGAGCAGGCTTTCAGTTAAAATGTAGAGGTATATGCAGGTCCTTGTAAGGCAAAAATAATCCCCAAAAAAACTCCTTTTTTCAGATTTTATCATTATCAAAATCACATACAAAAAAACATTGGATAATATGGAAAACTTTGGACGTTTTGCACAGTAAATAAAATATATTTGCATTATGGTTACAGACATTGTGATACCTGGATCCTATCACCACCACTGTAAAGACTTCCAAGTCAGTACGGTTCTCTATAATGAATCACTTCATATCAAACAATCTCATCATCTAGAGAATTCAATTATGTAGTTTTATTTAATTTATTATTTTGGAATTCCCTGGTAAAAACTGGAGTGGAAATATCAAAAAAGAGGAGATTTTCATAAAATAGAAGCATCAACTGGACTTCCAGAGTGCGATACTGTTGCTGATTATACACTGTATTAAAGTATATGTAGCGTAAATCATCGGTCCTGTAGAAATCTTTGATCTTCCCTCCCTTTTCCCACTGAGTCTGTGTGGTCACTGAATAGGTAGCAAAAGCCAAACCAAATAAAACAAAGGTAAAAAAATAATGATAAAATAACAGGTTTAAATACATTTCCATCTATTTGGCTTAAGAACAGAGCAGCTAGATTCTTCAGATCCGACTAGACATCAATGGTTATGCACTGTATGTTTCTCAAAGATGTTCAGTGCAACTAATTTATGAAGACTTTCTAAAAATGTACATGATATTCTAGAGTTTGGAACTGAATGTTTTAAAAGTGAATCAGAAAAGGTCAAGACAACATGTGAATGTCTCCAGGTAGCACTTCAGCTCTGAAATAAACATAAAACTGATGAATATTAAAACTAGTGAACATAACTGTGCAAAGGCAGTGGCTGTTATTGCCACTATAGCAAATTCTAGCAACCACTAATGACTAAACTGTGAGCACAAATATCAGTTCAGGTCAGCACAACCAATATTGGGAAAAAAGGCAACACCAAAACAAAAATGACTGGCACTACATTTGAATGGAAGGCTAATGTGCTTCAGGTTCTCTGTCATTAAGCAGACTCTATATGGTTTTATTATGGGATGATGATACTTCTAGAAGAAACTGAGCTAGAGAGAGAGTGGTCAGCAAAAGGGTAAAACAGAAAAAGAACAAACCAAACTAAAAATAAACATTTCGGAGACTACAGTAGACTGAAATTCTTAATTGCGTCAGCTTCGTTGCCGTTCTGGCAGCCTTAACAGGTTCCTTAACATGGGATGATAATGATATGGGAAAGGCAGTGATCTCTGGACAGCGCTCTGGTCAAGGAATTTTCCAAGACAATAAAAAAGAAGGCTAAACTAAAACAAAGTGTCCTGAGACCAGATTAGAGTGAAATGCTGAAGCGCGTCAGCTTAACTGCCATGCAGACAGCCTTAACATGGTCTTAATAAGGGACAATGATGATGATGATGATGATAAATGATAAGCCAAGGAGAGGTCAGTACTTAGGTCAACCAGTTTTACAAGATGGTAAAAGTGAAAAACAACAATCTAACTAGAGAAAAAAGCTGAAGTGCTTCAGCTTCATTGTGCAGGCAAAGATTTCACTTCAGGAGATTTGGTCCAATTTATAGTCCTCAGTATGAGCTAATGATGATAACTGAGGGAGCTTGTGAGCGAGAGAGGGAGAGACAGAGGAGCAGAGAAAGTGCTTTTGGCACCTCCAGGCCTGATGTAGTATCCAGCTGGCATCTGGCTCTTCTGCTCATGCTTTGGACTGTTAAACATGCAGGAATAGAAGCCCGTCTCGTTCTTCTGCAGGCCGGTGATGCGCAGTGAATACGTCATCTTGGACCCCTCATTTGCAGACACCTTGAAGCGGGTTCCGTCGATGCCCTCTGCATGCTTCACACTGTTCGCGCTGTTACCAAACACGAGGAACTGGAGCTTTTCGGTTTCCTGGAGGAAACGGTACCAGTACACCTTCTGACACTGGTGGTCCGGGCACTCACAGGTCAGGGACTCTGAGCCGCCAAGACCGGGATAGAGAATGGTCACTGCAGACGCTGTGGGATGAACCAGGACGACATAGTGAGCAGAGCCTTATACATCAGACCATGGATCAGACCATGTAAACTAAATCTGATTATCCATAGAACATTATATACATCATACAATGATAACACTGCAGCACAGAGAAAGTGTACGCTCTGTCTTTGGTGGAACAATTATGTAACAGGACAAAGCATCAGACTGGAAAGAAAGGAGAGGAGAAAAGAACAAAAAAAGAGTGTTGTTTTGTAAGAACAGAAATAGCAAATGCCAGAGTGTTCGAAGGGCTGTTTTAGAAAAAAATGCTCATTTCACACCATCACCTTATTGCAAAATTGTTTTTCCTTTTTCCTTCTAGTCTGTCTGAGGCAAAATGCTAAACCCTCGTTGAGACATATGCAGTGATAAACCCATATAGGTGTTTTTTCCAGTGAGGAAATGGTGCGGACATCATCTGCATTGAAATATTTTTAATTTAAAACAGAAATGAGCCCATAGTCAGTAAGACAGTTGGATGGAATTTAAATAATAAAAAATATTTATACTTTTAAAAGTTTGAAAACAGCCGGATATATGCTCACACTTTTCTTGCATTCATCAAAACGCCTGTGTCAATGTGTCTGAAATATGAGATATATTTAGGAAATGTATAGATACTAAGACAAATTGCATTTAGTAACTTATACTTAGCATATAAAATGTATATCTTTTTTTAATAGTCATTTTTCTATGAAATTATTTCTATCTTTCCACTTTCTACATTCTTTGAACAGAGCGGCTCTCATTTACATTGTGTGAAAGTTTCATGGTGAATGGACCAATTGAAACGCTCCAAAACGACCTGAAAAACATTCTCTTTACATTAACGTGCATTCAAAGTAAATAACATGTTTGATTTCTACTGTAAAGTTACCATTTTAGAGATACATATTTTTTGGAACAAAACAACAATATATTCCTCTCAGCATATCTTCAACAACATCCGTTGAGCTGACATAGAATTTTTCCTAATTATATTACATAACTACTGTATTTATTAACCACAAACTGCAAAAAACCTACATTTATGAAGTTGCATACAAACGTTCACATCAGAAAAGTTATGCAGTTAATATAGTATGAAGCTTGTGTAAATGCTTAACCACACCATAGCAACAGACACTGCTGGGCCTAGTGTATACATCCACATCCATTTTTTATTCAACACAAAATTCTGAAAAAAGCTTATTTTCTTCATTTCATATATGTACAATAATCTGCTGAAACAGATATTATCAAGTAATTAACAGTTCATCCACTTAGCACTTCTATACAGCACTTGTTGACAGTGTAAAGGGCGTCCACTGACCGAGGCCTGATCCTGAGCTCTCTACATATTTCACTCCGACAGGTCTTTGATTTTAATCTGCAGTCGAGATGACTTACCTGCTGCTAAAAGGCCCAGGAATGTCCAGACACGACTGAGAGTCATGTTCGGCTGTTTGCTTTGTTGACACCACTCTGCGCGTGTATGAGCGCTTTACTGTTTGTGCCTGTCCTTCTTCTTCTTCTGTCATATAACAAGGAGGAACTGGAGGCTGTCAGGCCCAGCCATTCACTGAGCCTATCAGAGAGAGAGTCAAAGCACAGGCACACATGCGCACACACATACACATCCACAATGTACAAGAACAACAGGCCTCATTCACCAACTGTGCTTAAGATGAAATTTCTTCTTAAAACCAACTTACACAGTTTTCACAAAGAACACTGACGTTCACCAATGTTTTATTCAGGATTTGTTCTTAGGTAACAACAGAATCTGTGCACATTTAACAGCATAAAGGTGTGAACAACTCTGTGGTTTAAGACCATGTCATGACTCTGACACAGGCTTTTTATTAGGACCTTTCGCAAGAACTAATTTATGAAAAAACTTGGGAAGATATTGGTAAATGAGGCCCAGTGAATGCAAATGAGCTCATATATGTTAGATTTAGAGGTCCCAAAAGTCTCTTAAGTGACGACAAAATTAATGTACCGAATATATATTACTATGTAGTCTCTTCTGTTTAGCTTGTGGAATATGCTGGCAACAAACTGCATTACAATCAAAAGTTAAACGGGACATTTAGCCATTTCAAAACAAATTACCCCAAAAAGGAGCAGAGTGTCTGATCCAGTGACCACAAACTGTTGCTCAACCTGTTCTATTGCTGAGGATGAATTTGGAGATGCAAATAAAAATAAATCCATACACACAAAAACAAAAATTACACAAATAACTAAACTCTAAAACAGCTCATTTAGGAAAATTCTGCACTGAACTAATTTTTTTTCCCGCTGGGAATAACAGCCTTCTCTCGAACACGTTGTTGCATTTCTTTTAGAGCAACATTAAATGAATTAATTTCTCTCTTTTCCCACCTCAAGCCCTGAGCGCCGTTCCTAACGCTTACCCGAAAACAGGTGTGTGACCTACAGCAACACCTGCAGTGTGCCGCCAGCAACCTGCAACTCAGCAATACTGGAGTTAAAGCAAACCACACAAACATGGCCTTAATCACATATTTACTCCTGCTAGATTTTGATAAGACGCTTTATGACATAACCCTTTTTATATCACACAATGTAATTATAAAATTAGAGTGAAATTAGAGTCACCAGTTCACACACTTGGTCTGTTCAGCTAAGGGAGTAAGAATGATTATATTCATTGATAATAATAATAAATAAAAAAACATATCATTTTGTGAATGGAAGAGTGCAGCATATACAGAAGACAGTCTAAAGCACACTGTACCTTTAAGGGGGCCCATCTCTTTACCCTTATATCCACACATCACATTTGTGTGGATTTATAAAACAAAAACAGTCATAATTAATTTTACATAACCATTTTCAGCCTCTTTGTCCATTGAAATTAATCAGGCTGTTTTTGTTAGTTTGCCTTAAGATTTAAATATGTAAGTGAGCTCTGTTCTGATTATTGTTCTGAAACACTAAGTAAGAATAGGTGGATATATGTTAAAGGGGAACGCCACTGATTTTTCAAATGTTCTGCGTAATTAAATGGTTAAGATTTAAACAAAGTCATTCAGAGCAGTTTGGTGCAAAATTTAGCATATCACCCCACTTATCAGACTGTCACCTCATTGATCCCTGCCTCTGCCACTATACACCCTTTCACTGCTGCTGCACTCAGCACTTTAACTTTAGACTCATACTTTGCATATTGTAAGGTTTACAGGTATGACGGTGTGTGTGTCTGAGTGAGTGATGGTAGGAATGCATGTTTTATTTTGTTATATTTTATATTTATTTTATATTTATTCCTACACGTGAATGTCTGTCTGATACTGCACATTGTGAGCTCCTGTAACCAAAACCAAATTCCTTGTATGTGTAGAATACCTGGCCAATAAAGCTTGATTCTGATTCTGAAATGCTTAATTCTAGAGAAACTTAATGAATCAGAAAGGTCTGAATTCAAGCTACGTCACAGAAGGTTATTACATTAAATGGTTATTAATACTCAGCCTGATGTCTGACTTTGTTTACAGTATACATTTTTCAATTTATTCTAATCTGTTCATGGTGGAGGGATGCGTTAAGCATGTTCTAAGGCAAAATAGTCCCCAAAGAAAACCTTTTTTACCACTATTTCACCATGATCAACACTGCATATAAAAACCTCAGAAGACTTGTGTACGTTGGTGGTTTGGGATATTAAACAAAATGTCTATATTTGTGTTGTAGACATCAGGACCCCTGGTTCCTATCATCACCACCGCAAAGAAATCAGAGTTGGTAAGTTTCTCTACAAACGAACCATTTCACATCAAACCATTCTAAATGACATTGTTTACATTTCAACCACTGGATTATACAGACATCTAGAAAAATTGGTGGAATTCCACTGTAAAGAGGTGGTTTTCATGACATCACGAAAACAAATGAAATCAAAAGTGTGTATATAACGATATTTACATTATTTACAAACAAAATCAACTTCTTAAAAACTGAGGAAAATCCAATTTTCCATGATGTAGGCCCTTTAGAATAAAAAAGGATTAGTAGTAAGTAGGGCTGAACAATTCAAGAAAAAAATGAATAATCTGACTAATAAAGTGACTGTGATTTATTAAGCACCAGGACTGAACGCTAGACTCCTAGTTAACAAGCTCTCTATTCATAGGTTAAATTGCACTCTTTAAAAATCACATTTTTAATATAAAAGTGATTCATTGTTCAGCCCTCATTGTAAGTAGCTAAAATCATTTGAGTGGTACATTAGTTTTGAGGGGAAAAAAAGCTTTGCAGAAGTAAAGAAATGTCAAAAAAAAATGGTAAAACTCACCCAAATTTCATCTTCCAGCACTGACAGTGGAGCAAAGCATTTAATAATGCATTTGTTTGTTTCACATCATTTTTACACCAGTAGCAATTCTGGCCAATGAAGGTACAAGTTACTTTCAGCATCACTCTGAACATTCCTGTACTCAATAACAAATCAATGATTAAAACAACAAAGTGTCTGGAAACCATAGGCACTTGGCATTATGCGCAGTCATGAATCTGGTCTTAATAAGCGTTCATATGAGTGACCAACCTAGAAGGAAAGTTATCTATTAAAGAACCATCTTTCATTCTGTAAGGATGATTTAAATGAACAATGCTCATTTAACAGCAAAAAGAGTCACACATCATACTACGCTGGCACCAGATTTTGTGTGAATATTTCATGATGAATGAAGCAACAGAGATGGCCAAAAACACTTGTTTCAATAACTTCTGTTAATGTCAAGAACCAATCAAAAAACCAAAGCAAGTTGTCATTATGGAGATATGAAGTTTGTTATGCCAAACGTTTCATATATGCCTGCTTAATTTGTGCCTGTTGCACTGTGACACTGTTAAACTAGAGGAGCTTCATATCCTCTCCATATCCTGCAGACCATGCTGAAGCCTCAGCTGCCACACTCTGAGGTGCTCGAGGCTTCATGTGGGAGTTTTGGCTGCAGGCTTTAAGGCTCATCGCCCCCAGCCTGATCTGAAGGCCTATGCAGGCTTACAGAGGCTCCTGAGCCTACATGAGGGTCGTACGGGGGGAGGATGTGGGTGAAGCACACGCTTTGGGGGTCGAGGGTTCAACACAGACACTGGGAACAAAACCACATGATTCTTTGAAAACAGGAGATCTCGGGGGGCTTCAGAGACTGCTGAAGGTACCGACATGCTCGCCTCTATGGGGGGCTTTCAACTTTAAGAGTACAAAAGCAAACAAAAAAGCTCCGACGTCGGGAAAACAAGACTGAAAATTCAGAAAAGCAGTAATATCAACCGTTAAATGACACTAAGTGAAGTATCTACATGTTTCTCCTGAACTTATAATTCCATAATTTTGGTAAACTTATAGGAGAAGGAAAAAGATTCACCTTAATGTAAGCTTAAGTTCTCCTAATTCAAGATGGAAAGCCATTCAGAGTGGTTCATTATTCAAAAAAAAAAAAAAAAAAAAAAGTAACAACTCCAGTGTCTTTACAGTGGTGCTGACAGGAACCTGCTGTTGTGACATCTACAACACAAACATAGACATTTTATTTGCTATCCAAAAGTAAACAGGTGCTAAATCTGAAAAAATAAGTTCTCTTTGAGGAATATTTTGCCTCACTGCACCTTGTATGTACCTCCTCTGCCATGAGTGTGTTACAAAAACGTTTTAGACCAAAACCAAAAAACAACTGTAATTGCATCAGGCGGCATATTCATAACATTCTTAGGTAATAACTTTCAGTGAGGGAGCTTTTAGAGGCATTAAACTCTTCAAATGTCTAGTTCTAGCTTAATTCTATCACCATCACTGTGAGCAATTGTGACTTAAATTTCTTTAGAACACAGCAATTCATATCAAACCACTCTGAATGATTTTGTTTACATCTTAACCATTATTATTGAGACTTTTTCAAAAAACAAAGAGATTGCAAGATTTAATTACAAGCCACTTGAAACCATTTCTATTTGTCCATTCATCATGTAATGTTTGCACAAAGTAAAAGGCGGTTAACATTTCTGAAAGTGGTGGAAAAAATGAAAACTGAAAAAAAATTAGAATGAGAGTTTGTAATGACAGTATTGATATGCATATTGACATACAACACAAAAGTAAAACTAAAAAGAGTTCTTTTTCTGAACCATATCAAAGGTCGAAGACACAAAACCTCCTTGCCTGTATGGGCTGTTTTGATTCTGCTTAGTATATTTCACGGGGGCAAATGAGGTCTACTCCGAGGAAGAGATCGACCAGGTGGGAGTCAAGTGTCCTCATTTGCACCAAATACACCTGTTGTACATGCCAAAAATATATATCATCGCAAAAACACATAGCAGAAATGCATACATTCTTAAGAACCTTTATCATATACAAGCTTAGACCACATACATTATAATAGGGAAATCCTCAGAGCAATAAGACATGGAAGAGGTGGTCTTGGAAAAAACATTGTCTACATCAGATCATGACATAAAAGCTCAAAACAGTTGGTGAATTTGTAACACTACACTTTACAGCACCTGCAGTCTTTGCTTTTCCACACCACAGAGGAGAAACAAGTGCAGATGAACAGCGCCCCCCTGAGTCAAAGTTTGGAATGACAGCTAAAAAAACATTAAAGCAAAAGTTCAGCCAAAGTAGCAGGAGCAAACAGCAAGCACTGTGCAAATTAGGGCAGTAACATCAATGTAACGTTCGGAAGGCATGTTGCTGAATACAACTGCAATATGGTATTGAATGCAAGCCCCAAAGCAAATCATGGCAATCAGCGGATTGTACAGTACTGTGCAAAGTCAGAGATTACACTTTATTTTATTTGCAAAACTGATATTAAATACAAGTTTTTAATTTTTAAGTGGCAAAACATTTAACAGAAAATTACAGAAAGGTCTGCAAACTAAGCATAATACAACTGTCACCATTAGATAAACAGTACTTTCATATTTGAAAGAGAGGGGAAAAAAAAAAAAAAAAAAAAAAAAAAAAAAAAAATCAAGCTCCACTCTTGCTTCACATCTGAAATAATCCACAGGTGTTTTTCTCCATCCTTACACTGTGAAAAGACAAATTAATGCTATGGGTCTGAAAGAATGTGTAGCAGTCAAAAATAGTTACTGAGAGAAGGAAAAAATACAAAAAAGAAGTTTTGACCCTGAACACTGACCCTGGACACCTTGGATTGTGAAAATCAAGAAATGCAACCAACTTCTAAGACTGAACTTTGGAGGTTTGGAAAAATAACATGCAGATTTCTTTGAAGAACTGAAAACAAGTTTCTGAAAACAGGCAGGGAAGCAGTAATAAAGGCAAAGTGTGGACACACTAAATACTGGCACACACTAAATCTGATAGTGTGTCCTTGAGGTTTTTGTGTATTTTACATTTAAATACGTTTGCTGCTTTTTTTCCTTTTGCTGAAAAGTAAAAAAAAAGTGGACTTAGTGGCTGTTTTGACTGAAATAAATGAAAGGGTGGTCTCTGACTTTTGTAAAACACTGTACATTCCATTAGCTATTAACTACATTAGTATATTTGGGCTGCCTACTTCTTTAACCAGGCAAAACTTGAATCAATACGTCTATGACTTAACAAAACATAATTAATAGTAAATGTGTTTATTTTATGTGAGAGTGTAGGATCTGAGAAGATACATTCGTTTAGTCCTACTATCAACATGGCTGGTTTACACATGTCGACTGTGCAAATACATTTATGGTCAGTAGTAGCAGATCATGCATTTATATCATACAACAAAAGTCTGTCTGCAAAACAAAAGTTCTGAAGATCATCAGAAAAAAATGCCGTTTTGTGGTCCTGTAGGTTACAAACAAAGGTCAGCCTGTAGTCAAGACTTTGGGCAGGTGAAAGACACTGATGCAAAAACAAGGGTACGTCTGCCTATATGCAGCCCTGAATCCTTACAGTCTGCCCAGTAGGGGTGCAGTGAGTTGAGACCAATAAAGGGCCAGCACACAGTCATCAAAATATCAGAATATGCCCAAAATGGTTTCATCCCAGAGCTTTTCCTCCTCAGTCCTGTTGTCCCCTCCCTCCATCCTTTCCTTTGCTTTCTTCTTGTCTTTTTTGCGCTTTGGCCTCTCATCTTTAAGTTCAGTTCCTTCCTCTGTGTGCTCTTCCACCGTGGCCTTCACTCCCTCACCTCTGTCCATACCTTCTTCAACAGATCCTTTGCTCTGGTCTCCTTCATCCTCCTCTTTCTGTCTTTTTCTATGATGCCCTTCTTTTCGTCTCTTGCTCTTGCTGCTGACTCTTCTCTTACTCCTGTATTGATCCTCCTCGCTGGAATCTCCTCTGTGGCTTTTCTCCTTCCACTTCCTCCTCTCTTTATCCTCGTCTGCTCCTTGCTCCTCTTCAAAACTCATTCTCCTCTGTCTCCTTCCTGTCATTACATGGCCTTGTTCCTCCTCATTTTCTTTCTTTCGCCTCCTCTTAGTCCTCCTTCTCTCTTCTTTCTCAGAGTCATCATTCTGCTCTCTACTCCTCTTCATTCTTTCTTTTCTTGTTCTTCGTCGTCTCCTCCTGTCTCTGCTGCTGTCACTGCTGGTATCGCTACTACTGCTGCTGCTGGTGCTGCTGCTGGTGCTAGTATAAGATGAGGAGTCAGAGGAAGAGGAGCTAAATGAATCTTGGCTCCGCCTCCTACGCACTGGTCTACCTGTAAGGCCAGGGATAAGAGGAGGAGGATGGGGTGGGTAGCCTTGACCCCACTGGTGCTGTACTGGGAACCTGCCTCTGAAGCCAAAATGACCAGCTCGATGTTGAAATGGCGGGCGCCAGTGTGGTGGATGGAAGGCAGGAGGAAGAGGAGGAGGAAGAGGAGGATGAGGCAGATGTGATGGAGCAGGAGGAGGCTCCTCCTCTAATGGCTCACCCTCTTTCACTTCCTCCTCTGCACTTCTCTGTCCTGGGCCTAGTCCTCTTTTGGGCTCCAACCCCCGAGCTTTCTGGACCTGGATGTAGTCAGCCAACTCATCCTGGAACGAGTCGTACACTTTCTTCTGTGATTTGCATAAACCAACTATCTTCTTTTCTCTGTCAGAGAAATAAAAGTCAAGATATTCATTTTTGAGAACAAAACATGCAGTCAAACTAAAATACATTATGGGAGATGATGAGAGGAGATATCAGATTAAAACCACTCACTGGACAAAGTGTTTATTGCCCTGCATGTGAGCCTGATATGTCTCTATGGAGCTGAGAGTCACACAGCACACTGGACATGTTAGAGAGCTTGCTGAAGAAAAGAGCAAGAAAAAGAAAGATAACGATGAAATAAGAAGAGAACAACAAGAAAAATGTCAATAAAATAAAATATATAGTACTGGGCAAAATTCTAAGTTCCATTCAAAATGGCCATTAAGTACAAGATATTTATTTATTAGGAGATTTCTGAAGAGAATAGACATAAGATAATCCACTTGCATATAAGGGGAAAGTCAAAGCAACACAAGTTAAAAAAAACGGCATTCCAAAAATTATTAAAAGAAAATATGACACATTCAAGAGTGGGCAGACCACCAAAACTGTTACAATCAGGTTGAGACACAGGAGAAAATCAAACTCAGATCTGAAAAAGTTCACAGGTGTTTCTGCCCATCTTTACATTGTGAGAACAAAACACTATGGGTCTAAAACATTGAAAGTATCATTGTATCATTGAACGTGCAGATGTCACCGAAAAGCTGAAAGCAGGTCTTACAAAAAGAATAAAAAAATGAAAAATGAAATGAAATGTGATATGATATTTAAAAATTGTGATATATTTTATTTGCTGAGGCTACAATGTAATTTTCCATTAAGTATGTTTTCAGCCATTTTTACCGATACAGAAAAAAGAATAACTTGCATTTAATGGCCTGTTGACAGAATATTAAATACACGAAAGGCAAACTCTTCACTTCTGCATGGTACTGTACATCAAAAATGCTCATAAAAATGCTCTGGACCATATTTTATACCACAAACCCTGCAATATTTACATTGAGCTTGGAAAATGGGCTTTATTCTGAACTCACCAACATACACTATGCAAACACAAATAAATCCATTTTCAGTCTCATGGAATGTGTTGCTTCATTTAACAGCTAATAATTAACTGGAAGAGCAAGCTCCATTTTGAGTGTTGCAGCAAAGGGTGCTACAGCAGCTACAATCCAAACATAGACTGGACTAAAGAACCTCATAGTGTGATTCAGGGGGTGCACACCACCACTCTTCTGTTCATTATTTTCTTTTTTCGCCTATGCAACCTCCAAAGCAGCACAAACGTTGTCATGTTTATTGTTGTTTATAGGAATAATAGCAGATCCAGTGTACAGACACTCTGATTAGTACTTTACCTTCCCCATGTGAACTAAAGTTTACATAAATTGATGTAATTTCCTAGCTCATATGCAATGTTTTTGAACCAATATGCATGAACCCATATGAAAATACAGTAGTACGTACCATGCTCAGACTCCTCTGAGAGTTTGCTGAGCATCTCCTGGCGAGCCTGGTTGCGCTGGTGCTTGCGTCCACTATAGTGTTGCTGGGCTATAAGGGGGTTGTTGAAAGAGGCTGTACACAGCTTACAATACTTGTCTGGGTCACTGAGATCGACCTCCTGAGCAGCAGAAGCAGTGCTTTCCTTCTGCTCCTGATCCACTTTAACCCCTGCAGTACCTTCCCTAGCAGGCACAGGGAGAGCCACTGAGCCCGCAGTGGTCCTGATATCTGCTGAAAACAGAAGATAAGATCTGTATGGCTGCAAAAATTGGGCTGTGTAATTGATTACACAGTCATATACAAATGTTTGAACACCCCTAGTGAAATGACATATTCTAACTTTGTCTACAGAAAACAAACAAATAATTTTACTGCACAAATTAAAATACTGAAGAACCCCCCCAATAATTTTTTAACTGGCCACATTATATGGCCAGTAATACATTATATTACGGTGATGAGACACAGGAGCTCATTCAGTGCAAGGCTCACTCTACCAAAATGCACCACAGAGCACCACAGGAAGTCATTCATACCTGTGGCCATCAAATTCTATAACTCCTCCCTCAGTGTGTGATTCACAAAACTCAATACGAAACTGTTCATATATGCAATAATAACAATTGTGTGTGCAATAACTCAGAGGGACACTAACTTAATTTAAATAATTGTAACTGCTTTATACCTGATGTTTCATATTACTATCACAATCACCGCCACCTTACTATATTCTTAAGTACTTAAATCTTGTGTACATACTGCAAATTCTCTATATTGTCTTAAATTATTAGTAAAGTGTTTATTTTTACATAAATGGCTGCAACTGTAACAACTGCTATTTCCCCCTGGGATCAATAAAGGAATCTGAATCTATATGTTTCTCTTTATCAAAATATGTTCAATTCAGCAAACAAAACATTAAAAGATTGAAATGTTACAACTAATTTCACTTTCCTGCACAGTTCATGCAGTCACATGCGTATATTTAGAATAAAATAATTCTGGACAGCACCAAATTCATAGTGAATGATCATGAAATTTCATGTTACTTTAATGCCATTGAATCGTTGTGAAATTTACACCACTACAAAACTGAATACCACAGGTAACACACAGCCGTCCATATGGTAATGCTTGCCTGCGGAGAGTGTAGTGTCGCTTTTCCTCATGTTCTTGGCATGGACTTTACCCTCATAGTGTGACCTGGCGACCACAGGAGAGCTGAATACCATGTTGCACAGCTCACAGACTTTCTCTGGATCTACCTTACTGCTCTGTTAAAGAAAACAAAAAATAAGACACAACCTCTACATTTATAATCTATAAACTAAAGCTACAACTGCCGAGTCTATACTCAATGGGACTTACAGGAAAGCTGCCACACTCTTGACTTTGTTTGTTCTTTTCTGCTTTCTTGCTCTGTAAGTAGATTCTGACTCGCTGAGCATGCTTCTTTCCCTTGAGAGTAGAGAAATATGACTTCACTTACAGACACATGCCTGGATACCATTCATGAATAGTATGTGTGCATTTTATCTTTCTATTCATCCGTATATCGTCACCACTGTAACAAAACCTTGTATCTTTTTCTTTCTTACAGAAGGAAAAACATTCTTAACTTTAAAATACGTTAGCTACATTATGTTTAACATAACACAAAATATATCATTTTAGACCATTTCTATCATAAAACATTAACAAAAGGTCAGCTGTGATTTTCACATGAGGTACAAAAAAATGAATATATAAATGTTGAGAAAACATTTCTAAAGTAAATAAATGACATAATGACATAACAGTGGCATGAATATTGTGAAAACTTGTACAAACCTCATAATGAGAGACTCTCTGAGATTCAAACAGCAATACTGCCTCACACACCTGACAGAAGGTATCGGTCAGCAGGCCTTTAAGAAGTTCACTGTCGTTCTGGGAGTCTGTTAAGACAATAAAAATAGCTGAAAATGGTTGCATGATGATCAAGCACAAAGACAGGCTTAAGAGTATTCTACACTATTCCCAGTTATATTAGTGAACAAAATGCAATAAATACAGCAGAGGAACTTTTGATAACAGATTTAAGAACTAGTCATACTATTCTCCTGCTAAAAGCTTTTTGACATAAATGTACTGGAGAGGTAACCGTGTAGTTCTAAACGTTCCAAAGATAAAAAATGCCTCAAATATAATAACGGGCTTTGTCAAACTGCATGTGAATGAAGTGGGTAATGTGTTCCAGGTACAAAAAATGAGTGTGTGCACCCCTAAGTAAGCACTTAAACCCAAAATGAAATATAGCTCACATTGCTTTTCAAAAGAGGATGTCCTCACTGTCTTTAAAAGTAGATTAAAAATGGTGGGTCTTGGAAACCGACTCTTTGGACTGGTTTCTTAAACAGGGATTAAGCCTAGTCCGGAACTTCATTTTTCCTTTCAAAGTGTCTCCATTCAAAATGCTGTGTAGTTTAAAACTAAATTCCTGTCCAGGAGACAGACCCTTTGTCATTCACAGCAGTAACTGGTATCGAATTTGATATTATTTAAATATCCTACTGCACACAAAAATACTGCTGCACTGTTATGGAGAGTGGAACAATTAATGATTTTTATATTGAAATCTCAATTTGCAAGAGAGCCATTTCAATTGTACCCTACAATTATTCAACACACACTGAACTTGCTTTATTAACACTGACCTTATGAACTGGCAGTCTAGCACACTATCTTCAGTATTACAGCCTGAAGCATAATGGATGCGCTGGTCTACTTTAGAATTTATAGAAAGTAGCCACATTTAAAATGCTGTACTGGCCAGAAAAATTACACAAGATTTCACAGTTAGATATTTTCCCCACATCATTCAGTCCTACAGTGTAGATTTAGTTATATTGAAGGCTTAAGCAGAGCCCAAAGCCCTGGATATAAACAAATCAAAAGGGCTAAGAGCAAAGTTTGATATTCAGACAGACACATTCATACATCGATATCTAAAGTTTCCAAGTTCCAGTTCAATCTGTCTGCATGTTTTATTTTTAATAAGTTCATTCCTGGGCAATATGTGAAAACGTAATAGGATAATATTTTTTTGCTATACTAACGATATCTAATAAGTTAGAACAGAGTAGTGCCACGTTTTAAATATATTACCAAAGACTTTGAATCCAATCACTTGTACTCAACATCTCATACACTGAACAGCACTTAATCCAATTACAGAGAACTGCGCTCTCTGTGATCAAACATGCAGGAAGTGATTTGTAAGTACTGATATCCACAATATTCTCAGAAAAGCATATTGTGATGTAAATGATAAATATTGTCTTACTGACCATTTCTAAAACAAACTCAGAAATAAAGACTATTTATGCTGATTTACCTTTGAAAAAACAACTTAAAGGCTTCTCTAAGGCCAAGGAAATGGCCACACTATGCTTGTATTTCACTCACAGATGATCTGAACTGTTTATTTTTAAAATACATGTTTTGTACCACATGTATCTGCTGCTGAATTCTTGTGCCATCCATAATAAATCTTAGATTTCTCAACCGTCCAAATACTCCCTGCTGAATGTCTGCCACTGAACCTGTGGCGTCCTGAAGTAACTTATCCAGGCATTAAGGTACCAATTGTAACAGCACTGATAAATGCCAATAATTGTCATTTACAGCAATTGTTAGCTGCTAAACAGCTCTAACTAGAACTTATTTCACTAACAGAAGAGTACTTAGTTAGATAAGCAAGTATACACTAGTACTTTTATCCTACTGGAAATTTGCTGACTTAAGCCCAACCAGTCCGTTTTCTAAAAAAAGTCCCTGGCATTATCAAATTATGATTTCTACAGTGGAGGGATTTGTGCAGTATTTTCATCCTTTCCACCTTAAAATAACGTGACATTCACACAAGAACCAAACTCTGAGCTCTTTTCACTACTTAGCTATTGTTTGTGATGGGTGAAAGCTGCAAACTAGCCAACGTTAGCCAGTTTAGCAAGCTAGCTACCGTTAGCTAATTAACCGATTAAACTCAACCACCAGTCCATCACGAACAAATGGTCAGCAGTGGTAATCCGGTACGGTCTCGTTAAAATGTGCTTTAGTCGAGTAAACAGGGAAAAACAACTGAGCTTCGTCAGATAGCCGTTTTTGGCCAGCGCTGAGTGACCATGGACAAACTCACCTTCAACATGACAACTAGGGGCGTTAGTGTTTTGTACTGTGTCGGCGTCTGAAACAGATGCCGAGTCTGGATTAACTGAATCACTGATATCTGTTTCACACGGCGCGCCACCCTCTAACACAGACATGATGGTGTTAATCTCAAAAAACAAAAAGCAAACCTAACCCAACATAGCTGAACACCACTAGCTACTAGCCGCTAGTAAAGATGTCCGCTAGTGACGAATGCCCGAGTCGCAAACGAATCGGTTCTTTTGAACATGTTCTTTTCAATAACGTGATTGATTCACAAGCCACCACTGAATTGAACCCGATGTGGTTTCTACCGTTATCGCCAGTGAAAAAACACACATAGACAATAAATCTGGGTATCAAATCTAATTATGAAAACAGAATAAAAATGATGTTCATTGTAGATATCGGATTTACTCACAGGGATGGAGTGAATAATGGCAGATCGTGGAGTTATTTAGTTTTACTAAGGACACGTTTTTGCCTGTTTATTCAATACTAATGCAAAGACTGTCAGATACATATTTTTAATGTTTGCGTTTCATGATTTTCACTTAAAATATTTCCCTTTTTATGTTCACAAGGAAACTTAAAAATATTTGCATCGGACTATTTCGTCCGCCACTAATTCATTTGACTTGTGAATCAATTCTTTGGAATGAACAGTTCGAAAGAATCGATTCGGCGAACGGAATCAAACTTCCCTTCGGATGTGGTCACGGCGTGAGCGCCGTAGTCCTCTTCGTGTGTGTTAAACGACCGTGTTTCCCCAAATAATTGCATTAAGTTGCATGTTGCCACCCTCTGGTATGTCACCTTTACTGTTATAAATATTGTGTTGAATACTAAATGAATGGGCAAAAAGGTCTGTGGACACAGCTAAGAATTTCACTACAGCTGGCAATCCTACCAGAACATTCTACTACATTAAGTAAACGTTGGGGACATCCATCTTTTGTTGTAGAAAACCACATATTAATTAATTTTCTTTAATGCAAAATAAGTTCATATACAGCTGCCTACAAATGACGGTGGTGATGGTATTGGTGAAAGTAATTCTTATGTCTATTATTTATATTTTCTCTTTTATTTTAATTTTTTTCATATTTTCATTACTCTGACTACTTTTGATATATAAAAAAAACACTTTATTTTTTTGATATATAGATTAAGTCTAAAATGTCTGTACCACCACTTTCATAAATAAAATCTATTTAGGCGGCATAAGGCAGGACTTTTATTTAGGAAAAAACAACGGCACCGCGCATGCGCCTTCACCGTTTCCATAGCAACAGTACACCGACAACTGCGTAGCAATCCGTATAGACAGTTACTCACATGGGATTCACTTTAACTTTTACATTTATTCTTACTTTATCAACAAACTCGAGATAACAAGCTATAGTTAGCGTAAGTCAAAACGTGTCCTTATTTCTGACGGTTAACACTTCGTGGACAAACATTAAATACAACTGAAGCAGCTGAAACAATGCCAGTCCCTCAAAAAGCTGGAACAGTGCGATCCAAACAGGTAACGACATGTAGCACCTACTATCTACACATTATTAGAAATTAGACACTGAGCAGTAAACGAATTAGGGGACTTCTGAATAACAGGCTTAATGTTTTAAGTTTCAAGAAGTCTTGATTATTTTATATAATAAATCAGTTTTCACTAAAACATAGTCCCATGTGTCTCCTGTTTCCCTAGCCATTATGATTCCATGCAAGAGCTTCTTGAGTTCCTTTTGCTGGAGGACATTGAAATTGAAAATAATAATAAAACTACCGTAAAAAAAGAATTCCTTAATTCTTAAACCATTGAGATGTAAACAAAATCATTCAGAGTGATTTGATGTGAAATGTGCCTTCTGTCAGATTTGATCACAGTGGTGGTGATAGGAACCAGATGTCTGAAACTTTTAATGCCTCTAAAAGCTCCCTCACAGAGTGGTAATAAACTGCATGCTTGCCTCTATGATGCCTGATGCTTAGACATTGGTTTACAACATAATTTTTAGACAAGGTTTTAACCTAAAATATATATTTTTAAATTAAATTCATGGTGGAGACATGCACAGGTCATTGTCAGGCAAAATAGAGCCCAAAGAAAACTTTCAGATATTTTTCAGATGTGACACTGATTTATAAATATTACATATAAAAACACAGAGGACACAAGTAAGTTTAGTGGTAGTTTTGGATAGTTAATAGAATTGTAGACATTGTGACCCCTGGTTCCTATCTCCACCACTGTAAAGAAATCTGAGTTAGTAATTTTCTCTGTAATGAACCACTTCACCTGACTGTCTACATCTCAGTGACTAAATTCTGCAATAATATGGATGAACCAGAAAAAAAAAAACTTGTCAGAAAATAAAAGTAGAATTCCTATGCATAGCTCTAATGTTACACTAAGCGGCTAATGTGCATTTTGCTGGCTGTGTCTGGCTGTATTAGGAAATATAATCACACTGGATTTTTATCTCATAAATAGTGGTTTTATATACACTGTCTGAGAAATATATTTACATTTACATTTACAGCATTTAGCAGACGCACTTATCCAGAGCGACTTACAAGAAGTGCTTTGTCAATCTAGAGAAAGTATCTTTGCTAGTTACCAATAGCTTAGAGAAAAAGACAGTCCTGAGCTACCTAGATACTGCTAGAAACAAAATGTTACTGCAGACACCAAGAGAAAAAGAAACGGAGTTGAACGCAGAACTCTGTGCCATTCAATGCAATACAATAACAATAAGATACAATACAATAAATAAAATAAGTGCAGCTTATAGTTCAATGCTCATTTAAGTGCTGTGTAAAGAGATGAGTCTTCAGTCTGCGTTTGAAGACAGCAAGAGACTCTGCTGTTCAGACAGCCAGTGGGTTTTCATTCCACCACCTGGGTGCTAGAGAAAATCTTAACTCAGAGCCTATCTTTACCAGCAGATAGACAGAATTCAATCAGAAGACAAGCACACTGATTCTTGCAGGGAACACCTCCTCAATTTATCAGCCTTGTGACTGATAGTCCGGCCCCTACAGTTCACACCTTTCACTAACCCGAAACCACACCTGAAACTAATAATTGCAATTAAGCACTAGGTACAACAAGACAGCCTTATATAAATATATCCACCACTATTGGAGTTTTAGCTGTCTTCTTCACACAGGGCTCTAATGCTCATTCCCAGTCCAAGGCACCGGCTGTAAAGAATTCCAAAATCTACAGTAAGAAGAAGGTAAGCTCTGTTATATTTTTCTCTATTATTTTTACGCTATTATTAGATTTATTATCTTAGCTGATGTTATAAGAGCAACTGAGATATCTCCAAGTGTGGTTTTATGGCGTAGGATGATGAGGATTGGACAGAGCTTGGCGATGGAGGGGATGAGTGGACGCAGGGGAAGACTCTGCTGAAGCCTCCAGACCAGCTGGACCTGTCTGAGGCAGTAAGTGGGATCATATTAAAATGTTAGCAATCCAGAAGGTAAACCATTTGGGCTGTTGTGGTCCAGTGATCAGAAAGCCTCAAGTATTTAATTGCATATGAAGGGCTTGCACACAGAAGTCTTATATTGGCATGGCCATGACATCACTTAGGGGATGGACAGGGAGAGGACAGGAAGGGCATAGCGCCCCCTATACTTTGTTTGTAATGTCATCACGGATTAAATAGAAGAGCAAATGACAGTCACAGGAATCATTTTATACAGATAAAGCACACAGTTTACGCACTGGAGTTTAACATACTGCAGCCTTAACAATGTGGTGACAGAGCTGAATTCGGTTCAGTTCAATTCAATTCAGTTCTTACTCTAAAGGCATCACCCGAGTCATCAGTCAGAGCAATGCATATGTGTCACACAAGTTAAACATTATTTGATATACTGTTGTCCATGATGGGTGCATGTGTGCCTTTGTGGAAATACTTGATTGCAATATGCATCAGTTAAGTGATGAAGAACACTATTCACAATGTAGTGCACCACACATGCATCATTACTTTCTCTGATATGAGACCAATAATATTCCACTACAAATAAACTTCCTGAAACGTCCTTTCCTGTCCAATCCATCCTTTTCCCTATTTCATTCTTCTCATAAGCATCTCTCTTATTTTATCTCTTAAAATTATGTTTTTAAAACAAGTGACTGTTTTTCTGGATAGTACTGATATCTGGTTTGTATGGAATATTTCACTCAGTTGAGGAGTGGTTCAGGATGTTTTCTCTGTGTCTTCATGTTTAACAAGTTTATTTATGGATTTGTCTGGTCTTGCCAAGTCCCAGTCGTCTTGGGTTGTGCAATGATGTCTGAACTGGGTGAAATTGAGTGTAGCCAATGCGAAAGAGAAGACACATTTCCATTCCAGTGTCTGTGGTTATCTAATTTGTTACGGGAACATGGCTGATTACCCTTGTGAAAAAGAAGCATACTTAAGTGCAACACTAGCTGAAGACTAAAAGTATTTTTTTCATGTATGTTCATGTATTTTGTTGAAATTCACCAAAAAATTTATTTTCTTTTTTCAAAAAGTGTATTTCAAAATTATACATTATTACTGTATAGATGTGAGCAAAATACACTTAAAAAATGAAACATATTGATGCTACTTGCTTGAACAAAAGTATGTGTAATTGTTATTTAGAAGTATGTTTTGAAGAAGCATTCTTCAGTTCATTTTACATGCATTTTATTTGTAGTATACCTCTAACTAATTAAATATGGGTATCACTACACCCAGGAGTACACATTTAAAATATGTTTCAAGTGTCAGAATTTAGGCCTTAACAATTGCTTAATTCCAAATTAAAGTTAAAATCATTGCAACATAAGTTGTAAGTATACATCTATATATAAATTGTGTTTAGTTATTTCTAATGATGTATCGGTGTTGTCAGAAGAAAACCTCATATCTGCAAAATGATAACTTTACAGGAGAGGGAAAAAACTTACTTTACTTTTAATGTAAGTCAAAGGAACCAGATGGTTGTTCAAGTCATTTTGGTCCATTTCTTTTGGTTATTCATTATGAAATTTATGCACAATGTAAAGGACAACAGGGGTTTTCAAATTATGTCAAAAAATGAAAGACAACACAAATGGAGATACAAGGTTTTTTTTTTCAGACAGCAGCAATATTTAAGTGTATACTTAATTATGTTTCAGAAAAGTGAATATACACTCCTTGGCAAAAAATAAAAATAAAACTGAAAATAAAAATAATGGGCCAAGCCCAAAATGGCAAAACATTGAGGTTTCAGTGGTTTTAACAAGTCATTGAATAAATACATAAAGCACCTTGATGTGTTAATAACTTAAATGTTGAAGTTTTGTGTGTAAATTTGCAGAACAGACAGTCAGTATTTTTTCACTCAGCATTGATGGCTTCAAACAGTTGCTGAGCTAGTTTGTGTTTAATGTGAGACTAAATATTCTTTATATATTAAACCTGAACTCTGACCAGACCAAAACCATCAGTGAAAACTATCATATTTTGAGCTTGGCCCATTTTTTTGCCCAAGAGTGTATTTAAGCGTATGTTATAATATTGACATATAATTTAAAATGCATTTTATTTGCAGTATAACTCAATAAGTAGCACTGAAGTGTATCGGTTCTAGTGATATATTTGTAATATGTTCCAACTGTAATAAAGGTAATATCCACAACTTTACATACTTAAAACAACTAAGTACATTTAATCTACAGTCTTTTTAACACAAAAATTACACTTGTTACAAGTTGCTCAAAAATAATACATTTAGAATGTATTAAATGTTTTAAAGTATTAAGTATGTCCTATCATATTAAACACACTTTTGAAAAGTACACTTAAACGTATTTTTCTTAACAGGGGTTGGAAAATGGCTCCAAATTACGAGGCTTATTCCATAGTTGTGGTTCTGTTTGTGCCTGGAAATTGAGACTAGGGTCTACTACGCTTAGCTGATCTCTATCTCAGCATTAATTAATTCCTTTTTCTCTTTTGCTTTCTTTCTTAGGAGCTAAAAGAGGAATTCACTAGAATACTGACAGCAAACAATCCACATGCTCCGCAGAATATCGTCAGATACAGTTTCAAAGTAAAGTCTGACTTACATCACCACCATTACTGGGTTACACAGTGAAGTTTTTCTCTAATTTGTATATGTGACTTCAGCTTAAATGAACTGACAAAAGTGCATGTGCTGCAGGTCTCTAAATGTGCTATCTCTTTACCCAGGAACGCTCCTATAAGCCAATCAGCAGTGTGGACCAGTTGGCTGTTCACTTTGTGCTGGAGGGTAATCTTTTGCACAAGGACTCTGACGAGGCTCGGAGACAGAGGGCTAAGCAAGGGCTTCAAGAAGGTAAGGGTTTGTTTTTTATCAAAGTAAAGAACAAATAAAGAAATCCTGAAAGACAGTGGTTCTAGAGTTTAAGGAAACAATGCTCTGAAATGTTTATTGTTTCAGAGAAACCAGCTGAAGCCTCTGTAGCAGAAACTGAGGACAAACCAGACGGTCCGGTAATAAAACAACTAAACAGTATTCCACATCTGCATTCCACGTATACAGGATGGGAAAACTTAGCAAAATCTCATGTAACCTAATGAGAAATGTTAGCATTCTTTGTTCAGAGTTGCTAAAGGATGTTAAGTTTTAAAATGCTATTGCAAGAGCTGCAATTTTAATTATTAATTAAAGCCTACAATTTTTAAGTGAGGAATATTTTCATTACAGGCTACAAGTTTTAAGCAGGGAATATTTCACTTAATAACCCAGAGCCTGTGAACTGCCTGTAGATGAGTTGGACATCTGTAGTCAGAAACAAAGGAACACCCATATGATGCGTATCTTACAACGCAACCACAACTGGCACTCTTGCGCATTGCGCTCAACGCTTGGAACAAGTCAGAAGAAAAGATTTGCTGGTCTACTTGGCCCCAAAAACAGCTTTGACCTTAATTTATAGAAATCCTCACAATTTAGTCACAATGTTAATCAGAAAAATTGTAATTAAGATTTTTTTCAAAATTGTTCACCCTTAGCTACAGAACTGGACTATGTTTTGAACCTTATTGGTATAAAAAACAGATCTGACCTGCCTTAACAGTGTTCAGCACTGTTATTTCTAATTAGGTTTATTTGGCTTTTTGTCTGTAAAATGTAAAGTGTTCTGTAAAGCTTGTTCATGCTCACAACAGATGCTGCAAAACGAACACTTTTGTGGAAAGGATGGATAGGAATTAGCAACTTAACCTGCAGGCTTACTTCTCAGTAACTACTGCTAATTACTAACTACTATGAACTTTTCAGTAACTACCAGTTGCTTGACTTCTGTGGGCAAAAAAGTTATATTAGTTATTTATAACTCTTTAATCTTAAATGATCAAACATCAAGTCTTTTTTATTTATAAATCTAAATTCTTGAAAAAAATCAACAGTCCATATAAAATATGTATGTCCCAGAGTAAGGGTTCTCTGGGATCTCTGTTATCTTATTTGGCCAGTGGTGTATCAGACAGCTAAATATGATATTATTATACCCAAATAAGTAATTTGCTGTAAACAGTTAGGTTAAAGTTAGATGCTGGTAAGTATGATACATTGTTTTGTTAATTGAAAGTAATCTTTTTATGTGGAACTATACTCATTTTATTGCACCAGTTATTCCGCTGGTAAGTACTCTGAAACTAATATTTAGATTATGCAGTTTTGAGAGTGAGGAACTCAAGTGTAGACCCATATACAGACCTTTAGTTTTTAAAGGGTTAATAATGGTTGGATCTGAAGATTCTTTAGTGAAGATGATGTATTTGACAGCTGTGTTGACCTGTGTTGCGCAGGCAGATGTAGCCGAGGATGCGGGTGATGCAGAGGAGGGTGCTGGAGACGAGAGGCCTGACAGTGTGGACGTCAAGCCGGGGATAAAGGAACGGAAACTCACCAACCAGTTCAACTTCAGCGAGAGAGCCTCGCAGACACTTAACAACCCTCTGAGAGTAAGAACAGTACTTTATCCTAGCTCAGAACTACTGCACAGGTCAATTCCAGCACAATGCCTTATTATCAGACCTATAGGCTGACTCACATGTAAGCTGCTATTTATCTCAATGAGTGGGGATGAAAAAGACGGGGTTGACACGATGAAATATTTATTTTTTCATTGTCCTGTCTCATTTTCATTAAATAACACTGGCATTTTGGAGCAGGGAAAACATCCCCATGACTGGGAAATAAAAAGGCTTGTTTTAGCCTAAAGACATTTAATTATTTGTTCTTTCATTGTCCTTTTCCGTTTTCATTAAATCAGTCTGGTAACTGGAATATCTCCATTGTATGGCTGGGTGTATTTGTGCTAGATATGGAAAAGCCCTTCAACAGTATTTTTTCAGAAAAAAAAATCAAACACAAAATATCTGCTCGTCAAAAGACTGTGTTGTTTTGCTTTTAGTAACTGGTTGAAGGGCCCATATTGTGGAAAACTGAAATTTTCTCACTTTTCTGAAATAAAAGATTAATATAGTATAGAAATATTGCTAAAGATTAAAAACAAAGCAGTTACACCAAATCTGTAAAATCTGTATGTGAAAACTAACCTGAAAAACAGCCAGTGGATTCATTGTTTTTGTGATGTTACAAAAACCATCACAGTTTAGCCTCACCCATTCATGCCGAAGTTATATGGAGTGTTTCAGCCCAGAATGCTTTTTCTGTCAGGCACAATAAAGGGTGGCCAATCAGTCTTTACAAATCAGGCAGTTTAATTCTAAGGATAAAGGGAGATATGGACATATACAATTAATTATGAAAAATTATTAGTGGACCAAAAAATACACAAAAAGTCTTCTTTGTCTTTCTTTCTGATCTCATTGAGGTCTAGGAGAAACTACAGAGATGTTAAGGAGCTCTCATTTTTCTATAGAACCACAGATACACCATAAATGCACCTCAGGTAGGAATTAAAGTACCTGAAAAATATGTAGGATATGTGCTCTTTAAAACTCTGATCTTTCTGCAGGAGAGAGGATGTCAAACTGAACCTCCTCCTCGTGCCACGTTTTCTGCTACTGCTAACCAGGTAGGTGAGAATATATCTATTTTCTGAATATATTTAATATCTATGTTGCCGTTGCAAAGATATTGCACTGTCACAGTAACTACAGTCACCTTCAAAGACAAAAATGAAAGCTGGGAGTCTGTGAGTAAAATAATGTTAATGGGCATTTTTACATAAAAAACTTAATTGTAAACATAGGCCAAATCTCATCAAACTCATCTCACAACATGTGACGTCCTCAAACGTTTCAAATTGTTTGTATTATGTCAGATAATGTGATGACTCAGCAGATACTACTGTTTCGTCTGTGCCTCTGCTTGACCTCCTTTGTTATGAAATAAATGAGGAGCACTGCTTTTAAACTCTGTGTTTGTAGTGGGAGATCTATGATGCCTATGTGGAGGAACTGCAGAAGCAGGAGAAGAATAAGGAGAAACAGAAGGCTCTCCTTTCTAAGAAAGAGGAAGACAAAGGCAAGAAGAAGACAACAATGGTGGAGAATCCGGTAGGAGCTTTGAGTTTTTCAGGTCAATTACAACACACTCATACAGTCAAAGGAATAATTAGGCAAAATAAATCAAGTTTACACAAATTAATCTCAAATAGACTTAGAATAGAATATGCTTTTTGACACTATATGACATACTGTAATCTATACATCCAGACAGTTCATTGAACAGCTAAAAACCATCTTGATGCCTGACTTTTGTCTATACTTTTGTTCCTTTTTGTTCTATTTCTAAACATAAAAATGTGCATTTATTATGTAATTTAGTTCATAAAATATGTACATTATACTGTAAGCATTCAAACACATTATAAAACCTAAATCTCTTAGGCTGTGCTCAAATTATGCAGTGCTATTATATTTCATGATTATTTTCTATTCTTATGAAACAGAGTGATGACATAACCAAAGTTGCAAAGGTGTCCAAGATTGTTGAGCGCATGGTGACTCAGAACACCTATGATGACATCGCTCAGGGTAATTATCCCTCTTTAGAACTGAATAAAGCAATGATATAAGTGTGCCTTATAAAAGAGAGTTTTCATCTACCTTTCTCTCCTTCTTGGTCATGCCAGATTTCAAGTATTTTGAAGATGCATCAGATGAGTTTCAGGAACAGGAGGGCACACTACTCCCACTGTGGAGGTTCCAGTACGACAAAGCCAAGCGTCTGTCAGTGACAGCCCTGTGCTGGTCTGTATGAATGTTACAGCAAACTAAGTAGTCTTAAAATTTATAATAGACCAGATATAGATCAGACTACTTTGCCTTCAGTTTACATTGCTCATTAAAATGCTTTGATGACATGTTTCACTTTGTCCACTGACTCACTTTTTGAAATAAAACAGCTTGATGTAGTATGTAAACACTGTTAAAGTTTCCAAACATACCATTCACGTTCTAGTCCATACAGTCCAAATATGGAAACCAAGCTGCCAAAACAACCCATTTTGAATAGTTTTTTTTTGTGATGTTGTGAAAACCAACACATTTGCCTATGTAGCTTCTAGCAGTTTATCTCCGCCCGTTCATACTGAATTTATAAGGAGTGTTTCAGTCTAGACTGCTTTTTGAAATAGGCACAGTACAGGGCGGCCAAATAAGACCAAGATCTAAAGTGCCTTCTACCTAATATGCTATTGTTATTGCAAAACAACAAAGAAAACATTAATGAAAATACTTTGAATATGTGCTCTCTATTTCAGGAATCAGAAATACAAAGATCTGTTTGGTGTAGGACTTGGGTCATGTAAGTCATTCCTAGATTTTTATACATGAGTGGAAATGATGTTTTGTTCTGAAATCTTCCCTAGAATTTTTATCCTTAATTTTGAGCCTTTGTCCCTTTTAGATGACTTCACTAAGCAGGGTCGAGGCATGCTCCTGTTCTATTCCCTGAAGAACTCCACCTACCCAGAGTTCATCTTCCCAACTCTGTCTGGGGTTATGTGTCTGGACATTCATAAGCAGCTCTCCTACTTGATGGCAGTGGGCTTCTATGATGGCTGTGTGGCCGTTTATAACCTGAAGGACGACGGGCCGCAGCCGGTCTATAAGAGCACTGCTAAAACAGGCAAGCACACGGACCCTGTGTGGCAGGTAGGGACCGCACACTGCACAGGTCAGTGTGTTAAAGAAGAGAAGTGTGCAGATCTTTAAGACTCCTGCAAGCTTAGAAGTTGCTCTAATTATTCAGTGTTTCATGTACAAACTAACACTACATCTAGTTACAATCGAAAACCTTATACAACTAAATTTCTTTGAATTAAATGTGCACTTGGTTGGTGTTCGGTAAATATTGACAATGCCCACGATATACAACCCTTTGTAAAAGTCAGAGACCACCTTTCATTTGTTTCATTTCCTGTCAAAATGGCCATTTATTCATTTTTCAATACATTTTTCTGAGAAGAATAGATATATAATAATCACTTGCATAAGAAAGAAGAAAGTCAAAGGGAAATAAATGAAAAAAACGTGACTGGAGTTCTTGAAACAACTAGGCAAGACCCAATCGACAACCTAGACTGTCATCATCAGATCAACAGCAATTAAAGCAATTAAAATCAACTCCACTCCTGCCTTAGATCTGAAAAAAATCCACATATTTCTGTAATCCTTCCACTGTGAGAAGCCAATTAGTGCTATGGGTCTGAAAGAATGTGTAGCTGTCAAGAAGTTCTTACTGATAGTGGAAAGAGGAGAAAAAAAAAGAAAATGTCCAACTCAAAACAAAGAGGTGATTAGATATAATCAAAGAAGCTGTTGGTGTTCACAGAGCAATGACCTGTCTGTCCCAGAGCCCAGACTTCAAAATCACTTAATGTGATAATGGTGCCATATTCTCATATTGCCCTTCCCTGTGAGCTTCTGATAGAGTGTAGGTATAATAAAGGTAACGTTTTCCCTTCAGCATTGCCTTTGACAGCAGCAGTTGCAGTCAAGCTGCAGTGTTTGATCATGTTATAATAAGGCTGTGTGTTTTGGGGGTGTCGCAGGTGCTTGCCCTGAACAAAAATCTATTCTAATGCAAAATTTTCTGTCATCTTCTGACTTGATTACACTTGTTTTATGTTACCCACAGGTGAAGTGGCAGGAAGATGACATAGACAACAATCATAATTTCTTCTCGGTCTCCTCCGATGGCCGTGTGGTATCGTGGACCCTTGTGAAGGTACTGATGGACACTTTTTAGACTTACTCCACATCTCACCATTGTTTCTGTTTGTGACTGTAATTAATATATATGCTTAAATAATATCAATTATTTGAACTGCAGAATGAGCTGGTGTTCACAGATATAATTAAGCTGTCGATAGAAGGACCTATTAATGAGGGACAAGAGGGCATGCAGCTTCCTGCTATGGGTAAGTCATTTACAGTGAGTCTCAAAATCTCTCCCAAACTCACAAACGCACATGGTTCATTTTACTAACAAGCAATACAACTCAACATGTTTGTTGACATCTTGTATAACCAAATTATTTATTTCTTTATTTAATAAAAAAATGTATTGGTTTGCAGTGCTTTACTCTTACTCTAGCATATTCTATGTAAAAAGAAGTGATAGCAGTATCTTACATTTGTTTCTTTATAAACTCCCAATTCAGCACACCCGATTTGCTAAATCAAGCCTTCTGGAGGAATAAGGTGAATCTGATTAGTGCTGCATCAAAACACTGCAGGAAAATCAGCAGTAGCTGAGCTCATTAACAGTCACTTAGCTGGATACTAGCATTTAGTCATACCCTTTTGTTTTGTCTGTTATTTCTTGAAATGCCCTCAGTCCTGAACAGTTTTGAACATTATGCATCTTCACTCTGCTTCAGTCATGTATTGGTGTCAGACTAAAGACTGTGTATTTTCCCTTTCATTACAGCCTGTGGAACATCTTTTGATTTCCATAAACAGACTGACTACCTTTTTCTTGTTGGCACAGAAGAGGGCAAAATTCACAAGGTTAGTTGCACCTGTGATGGGAGTTTTCTATTCGCTTTTAAACCACTTCTTTGCTGTCACTATATTAATTGTATACCATACTGTGTAAAACTCAGAGACCCACCTTCTTCAAGAAAAAAGGCAGAAAATATGTTTAGCAGAAAATTAGACAGCAGCCTTAACAACTGATTAAGATCTTTGTTCACTATTTAGTGTGTCCACTGTTTGTCTTTATTGCAGCTTCCATTCTTTTCAGGAGATTTTCTTTCAGTTTTTCAAAGAGGTCTGCAGCGATGTTTTTGCACACCTGCAAAGTTCAGTCTTAGCAGTTAGTTGCATTTTCTGTATCTCATGGTCCAAGTAATTCCAAACACACTCACTGATGATTTTTTTGTCTATTTGCTTTTCACAGTAAGGGCTACTTGACCGCTACATATCCTTTCAGATCCATAGCCTTGAGCTGCATTTTAACAGTGTAAGGAAGGACAGAAACACTTGAGGATTGTTTCAGATCTGATGCAGCAGTGGAGCTTGATTCTCCTCTCTCTGATAACTGAAAGCTTTCTATTGGTGATGATTTTGGTGTTCTACCAGGCCTTGCTCGGTTGTTAGGAATCCTATTTTTTCTACATACTTTAATCATTTTTTGAGGTCCAATTTTGGAAACTCCTGTTTTTTCACTTTTGTTTCTTTGATTTTGCCCTTCATAATACACATAGATAATTCTAAATACCACAATTTCTAATACCATGTTATCGTTGCATTGTTTTATTATTGTTATTACATGTCCTTACTTTAGTCTATGTGACTCCCATTTTATGTTTGGAGCTGAGGGCTGGTTGCTTACTGTGTTGTTGAGGGAGTATTCCTGCTGAGTGTTCGCTGTTTAAACAATGTGTGACATCCTCTGAGGAGAGAGGAAGTGTACTCATTAGTTCACCAGCTCAGCTCAGTGACTGCCTCATCCCACCAGCCAATGTGGCAGCAGGGGGCAGCATGAGTTAGCTTCAGCTCTTCTTCCCCCTCTCTCTCATAGCATATATTCACTGTAGTAGTATAGGCACAGATTTACATTAATCTGCACCAGGAAGAAATAGTATTTATAGCTTTGAATGTTGCCCTTTTTTCTGGGAAGAGTGCTGGACAATATTGTCTAAATAGGCTGCAAACATATGCAAACATATATTTATTTCATTCTCAGAATAAGAATTATTCCACCACTCACATACTGACCCTTACTGCATATATTTTATAAAAAAATCTAAATAAGTTAAATACCAACCTTTCAGCCATAGGCTGGCTATACTAGTAGCAGGGTGTTGAACTGTAGAGGATGCAGCAGGGTTTATTAGGGTTTTTGTGTCCCCAGAGCCTGGCAGACACTCAGCTTTATTTTTACATTTACATTTATGGCATTTGGCAGACGCTCTTATCCAGAGCGACTTACAGTTTGATCATTATTTACACAGGTAGGCGAAGGTGGTGTTAGGAGTCTTGCCCAAGGACCCTTATTGGTATAGTGTAGAATGCTTACCCAGGTGGGGGATTGAACCCCAGACTACAGTGTAAAAGGCAGAGGTGTTATCCACTACACTAACCAACCACACAGGTTTATACAGGACATCCTCAGTGACTGGTGACAATGGTCACCCTGTCGCAGTCCTCCACCTGTCCTCTCCCTTTATCAGGGCAGACAGGACTTACACAGGCTTCAAACAGCAGCCGTACAGCTGCTTGTATTTGTTTGCAAGTGCTACATCTAAACTAGCCACACGTACCACTGTAATACGATATGCTAATACATGTGTGATGATGAACTGGTTGATTTCCACCAGCACAACCCAAAAACTCAAACTGCTGCAATATTTTAGTGTTTTAGGCAAATGACTGAAAGTGCACTAAGAAGGATATCAGAGCACCTGAGAGAGAATTCACACAGAATGCAGTTCATAATCTGCTGTTTGAAAAAACAAGCCGAGCCATCTCTGATTGGCAAAGACATTGTGGAGGAGCGCTTTCGGGGACAGTCTAATCCTCTGTGTGCCAGAGACATGCCGCAAGCTCAGACTTCCTCTCACTCTGTCTCTGCAGACTGACAGGCGGTGCTGGGCTCTGCTACCTTTCTAGATTTATCCCTCGATTTAACCCTGTGCCTCCCATCACAACTTTTCTTTGCCCTTTCAGCTACATTCTGCCATGACACAAAATATATAATATGATATGTACACTGATTTGCCAGTTTATTAGTTACACCTACCCTGAAATTACATTCATTGGCCTTTTCTTCATGTACATTTACCTTATAGGTGCACTTTACAGACTGTAGCGCATCAGCTTTATCAGCTACCTTTTAGACGATGCTTAGAATGGTCTACCACTTGAATAGAATCTGATTAAGGGTGGTCCTATTGTGGCCCTTTGCCATGGATAGAGTAGAGTGAGCTGATAAAATCTGCAGCAATACACAGTACAGTCAGTAATCGTAAACCTATAAAGTGCTCCTATATGATATATGGTATGGAAACAAGTACAAGTTATTCACAGAAAATTGCCCAAAAACCTCAACATCTAAATGTGGCATGAATTTTTCAGTATTTAGTGTGTCAGCCTTTGCCTTTATTACAGCTTCCATTCTTTTTGTAGGACTTTTTTCAAAGAAATCAACAAGGGTATATTTCCACAGTGTTAGATTATGGTTGAATTTTCTCCTTCTCACAAACCAAGTAATCCCAAACACATGTAAAACACACATGGATGGTCAGCCGATTGTTTTTAGAACACCAGCAACTTCTTTGCCTGATTCTCTCTTCTTTTTTCTTGTCATATCTAATCACCTTAGATATTTCTCCTGAAAATGAATGTTGTACTTTTTGACAGGATAAATAAATAAAGAGTGGTTTCTGACATGGTAAGTACACTTAATAAACTTGTAAATCAGTTTATATGCCATGTTATGCCACATCTCAATTATACCTCTTCAGCAGCCTACAAAGAAAAAAGAATGAAATGTGGAACAAAATGAGTTTAAAAGAAACAATGAAGAAAATTAGTTCAGTTTTGAAGCCAATTTCTAAAGGGATAAGTGAGACTGTGAGTGTTTGTGTGTGAACAGTATTTGCATGTCTGTCAGTGAAATGTGTTTTCACTTGCAGTGTTCCAAATTCTACTCCAGCCAGTTACTGGAGACGTATGTAGCGCACAACATGGCGGTGGATGCAGTGAAGTGGAACCACTTCCATCCTAAAGTCTTTATCTCCTGCAGCTCTGATTGGACTGTCAAGATATGGGATCACACCATTAAGTATGTGCAGCACTCATCAATCACATCCTTGATACACGCATTCGTGTGTCAAAGCAACATAGCAAGATTACACAAAGCCTAAACCACAGAGCAGTATCTGAAATTAAAATCTGTGAGGTTAAGTAAATGAGATAAACGCAGGAAGCTTTCTCAGAAACATTATATCCTCACTGAATAGAGGAAACCCATCTGAACCCTATTATCTTTACTTCAGAAATAGCAAAGTTAAATTAAACGCATTATACCACTAGTATTGTTATAAACATAATTAGCTTGTCAGTGCCACCATTTGACAAATCAATTAGCCAGTCTGTAGTCCATCAAAGAAAGACCCCTTGGTACGTAATGATCATAATTATTCTGTCATTTTGACAGAGCGCACTATGCCTGGTGTAGTGTCTCTTATTGTTCTCTACTGTAGTTTTTAAGGTGTGTTTACTGGTGCTACCTAAATTCGCCAGCAGAGGGCTCTAGTCAAATAAGAAAAGAGATTACTGTGTTTACATTTCTGCAATCTTGCTTAAGCATGTTTTATGATCTTAGATATTTACCTCCCAAATTGTTTATAGGGTCTCTTTTTGAGAGTTATTGAAAGCATACTAGTCGTCAAAAACTTGTGTGGATTGCAGTAAAAATCAGAAGTCTTCCCTATTGCTATCACTCATTGTCCACAAAACAAGCAATAATTTAAGGCTGCTGTCCCTTCTGTAGTGAATTAAATCCACACACTGTTATCTGATGGAAAAATGCAACCCTATGGACAGGAAAGATGCTACCAGATATTGCTACTATTCACAGGGTTTTAGAGCCTGTCTGTGGGAATTTGTGAATTTCTCACCCTACAAGATATCACTTGTGACATCAGGCACTGATGCTAGACAAATTTTCCTGGCTCGCAGATGATGTTCCAATTCATCCCAAAGGTGTTCAGTGGGGCTGAGTTCAGAAATCTGTGCAGACGGCTGGAGTTCCTCTACATCAAACATGTCTGACCATGTCTTTATAGACTTCTGTCTTTATGCTCTGGGGTTGCAGTAATGTTGAAACAGTAAAGAACCTTCTTCAAACGTGTTGCCACAAAGTTGGAAGCATATAGTTGTCTTAAATGTCTTTGTATTTATATTAGGGACTCAAACCCTGAGAAACAGCCCCAGATCATTATGTATCCTCCAACAAACTTTACTATCGAAAGTGGTGATTTGGGGATCTGTAGTGAAATGATGCAACAGAGGATAAACAATTTTTATGCATTACATACTTCAGCATTGGGCCACCCTAGTCTGACTTTACGTGGTTTACAGCTTTGCGGCTAAGATGTTGTTGCCGCTAGAGGCTTTCATTTCACAATAATAGCACTAACCATTGATTGGAGCAGATTAAGCATGATAGAAGCTTCACAAACTGACTTGTTGCAAGGATGGCACCTTATGGCAGTGGCGTGTGTAAAGTCACTGAGCTGTTTCGTATGACCCATTCTTCTGCCAGTGTTTGTTTATTGAGATTGTATGGCTAAGCCAAAAGTGTAGTTGAACAACTAGACATTTTGTTTGTGAAGTACTTTAATTTTGAACTTGAGCTATAAGATTAATGTAAATAGGAATTCATGCAAGCTTGTACTCACCTGAGAGTATTGAGCAAATCGCATGCCCGAATCATGCCATACTTCCTCCAAACCACAATTATTTGTTAGAGAAACTGAACAAAAGCATGTTGCATTGCTAAAACCATTAGTGTCAGCCTGAATTTCATCCTTATTCTTGTACATTTGTATAGATAACTGTTTGTTATACAGTATCAGAAACCACATAAGCAAATCTGTTTCAGGAATTCGACACAGTTGGAGCCAAGCATTTGATGATTTAGACGTGCAGTTGGCACAATGCTTACGGGTGATTACAAGTTTCCATTACTTGGTAGCTATGCTTGCCTTGTAGCTTCAGCGTGAAACTAAAGAAGCAAATATCAGACACCAAACACACCTTTGGCTGCTAGACTACATTTGTGATAAAGGGAAAATCTGGTACATCTTATTTTTGGCAAAACTTTATTTTTAAACTCTTGTTTCATCACTAAATAATACCAAAACTATGAAATGTGCCTGGTTGCATTACTCCACTAGATAACGATGGTTGGATTTATTTTACTAGTAAATGGACAGCAGCCATAAGTTACTCTTCTATCCATGGAGGTTGCATAATAGCCCTGGGGAAGACCATTCTAGCTTTCCTATCAATCCATAAAAGGTGGCTTGTTGACTCACATGCTTTCTTTTAACCCTCTGGGGTTCACAAACATGTCAACACGTGAAATTCAATGTTTCTATTAATGATTTTCTAGCTTTAAGATAATACAGCACAGAAATATGTGCAAATTTCCGAGAGTCGCCCTTTCCATTCCATCTTCTCGCAAGATTGTATGTGACTCATATCTGGAGTTATCAGGCTATGAAGAGGGGTTGACATACACATCATCTGCCTCTCACTGTATGTAATTGGTTGATTCATGTGTCTGTCTACATTATGTATGAAACTGACCAGTGGACACTCAGGAAATCATTGACTTCCCCATCAGGTCGGAGACGCTTCATTCTTCATTTAGTTGACATTGGGGAGACACATGAAATAGCATGCAAAGAGTTTACAGCCAGTGAAGATGCTGCAGCAGATTTAGAAAGTAGCAATGAAGATAACCGAGCATTTTGATATGAAACACACGGGTGTTATGTTCTATGGAAGCGTCTTTAAGACCAAGTTTAAGAAGATATGCAAAAATTTTGAAAATGCCCTCAGATCTCAGAGGGTTAAAGCAATGGTTGTTCACAAATAAATTTGCACACAAATTTGCACTTGTGTAGCAGACATGCAGGTTAGACTGGACACACATACACGCAGACTCATAAATATATGTAGAAGAGTTAGAAATAAGATGCTTTCCTATCTAATCTGTGTATGTAATGAAGGTAGAGCACAGGAGCAGGATGCATTCATCCACCTGCCTGCTCAGCATGACAATAACTCTCTGCACTGACCACTGGGATGATGAGGTGCCATTGATTTCAAATTTGTGTCTGTGCGTATGTGTGTGTGGTTCAGCTGGTGCAGTATTCTTGGTGGCTGCAGGATAGAGAATATAGAGTGCATCTATTGTGCAGAAACACCAGGCATTTAGGGCTGTGAGCCAGATAAGCCTGCCTAAATCCCAGAGCTGCCCTGAAACAATAGCATGTATTTAGCTGGTATCCTATGAGCTCTCTCCAAATGATTATGAAGCATTGACATTCTTCATGAGGACATTTCACTGAGTGCAGCGAGTGTTTTTTTGTGAAAAGTTTAATTTACTTTAATTATGGTGTGTGTTTACCAGAAGCCCGATGTTCACCTTTGACCTGAATGCGGCTGTGGGGGATGTGGCCTGGTCCCCGTACTCCTCCACTGTGTTTGCTGCTGTGACCACAGATGGAAAGGTAAGCTCTGCCAATCAGAGACATCCCGTAGTCAGCACTAGTCAAGCTGGTTTAGGTTTGCTTGAGAAAGCCCTGTAATATTATTTGTAAGGGATTTGACTGGATGATTGATACAGGAAAAATTTTCTATGTAATTTTTCTACAACCCCAATTCCAATGAAGTTGGGACATTGTGTAAAACATAAATAAAAACAGAATACAATGATTTGCAAATCCTTTTTAACCTATATTCAATTGAATACACTACAAAGACATTATAGATATTTAATGTTCAAATGGATAAACTTTATTGTTTTTTGCAAATATTCACTCATTTTGAATTTGATGCCTGTAACATGTTCCAAAGAAGTTGGGACAGGGGCATGTTTACCACTGTGTTGCATCACCTTTCCTTTTAACAACACTCAATAAGCATTTGGGAACTGAGGACACTAATTTTTGAAGCATTGTATGTGGAATTCTTTCCCATTCTTGCTTGATGCACAACTTCATTTGCTCAACAGTCCGGAGTCTCCGTTGTCATATTTTGCGCTTCATAATGCGCCATGTATTTTCAATAGGAGACAGATCTGGACTGCAGGCAGGCCAGTCTAGTACCCACACACTTTTACTACGAAGCCGCCCTGTTGTAACACGTGCAGAATGTGGCTTGGCATTGTCTTGCTGAAATAAGCAACGGATTGAATATTGAATACCCGTGACCTTCGATCCCTCAGGCAGCACTGCATTAAAATCCGACATCATTCTGTAATGGATATTACCACATGGGCTCAGGAACACTTCAGAAAACCATATTCCGTGAAAACAGTTTGTCGCTCCATCTACAAGTGCAAGTTAAATCTCTGCCATGCAAAGCGAAAGCCATATATCAACAACACCTAGAAATGCCACCAGCTTCTCTGGGCCTGAGCTCATCTGAGATGGACTGACGCAAAGCGGAAAAGTGTCCTGTGGTCTGACGAGTCCGCATGTTGAGAAACATTGTTCTTAAACTGTTGGACTATTTGCTCACGCAGTTGTTCACAAAGCGGTGAACCTCCCCCCATCCTTACTTGTGAATGACTGAGCCTTTCAGGGATGCTCCCTTTATACCCAATCATGACTCTCCCCTGTTTCCAATTAACCTGTTCACCTGTGGAATGTTCCAAACAGGTGTTTTTTGAGCATTCCACAACTTTTGTTGCCCCTGTCCCAACTTCCTTGGAATGTGTTGCAGGCATCAAATTCAAAATGAGTGAATATTTGCAAAAAATAATAAAGTTTATCCTCTCCATGGATCACCACCTTATCGTGGTGGAGAGGTTTGTGTGCTTGAAGGACCCTAGGAGCTATGTTGTCTGGAGCAAAAGCTCCTGGTAGGGTCTCCCATGGCAAACTGGTCCTAGGTGACAGGCCAGACAAAGTGTGATCCATAACCACCCCTATGAGGACAACAAAGCAGGACTCGTGTACCCTGCCCGGATCAGGGTTACCGGGGCCCCACCCTGGAGCCAGGCCTGGGGGAGGGGCTCGCCAGCGAGCGTCTGGTGGCCGGGCATTCACTCATGGTGCCCGGCCGGGCCCAGCCCGAAGGAGCTACATGAGTCCCCCCTCCCATCAACCCACCACCGATGGGAGGGGCAGTAGTAGGGGTGCGGTGCATTGTGGATCGGGCAGTGTCCGAAGGCGTGGGCCTTGGCGTTCTGATCCTCGGTTGCTGAAACTGGCTTTTGGAACTTGGAACGTTACCTCACTGGCGGGGAAGGAGCCTGAGTTGGTGCGCGAGGTCGAGAGATACCGGCTAGATATAGTCGGGCTCACCTCAACACACAGCTTGGGCTCTGGGTCCAATCTCCTTGAGAGGGGCTGGACTTTTTTCTTTTCTGGAGTTGCCCATGGTGAGAGGCGGCGGGCAGGTGTGGGCTTTCTCATAGCCCCTCGACTCGGCGCCTGTATGTTGGGGTTTTCCCCGGTGGACGAGAGGGTAGCTTCCCTACGCCTTCGGGTTGGGGAACGGGTCCTGACTGTTGTCTGTGCTTATGCACCGAACAGCAGTTCAGAATACCCAGCCTTCATAGAGTCCTTGGAAGGGGTGCTTGAAAGTGCTCCTCCTGGAGACTCGATTGTCCTACTGGGGGACTTCAACGCTCATGTGGGCAATGACAGTAAGACCTGGAGGGGTGTGATTGGGAGGAATGGCCTCTCTGATCTGAACCCGAGTGGTGTTCAGTTTTTGGACTTCTGTGCAAACCACAGTTTGTCCATAACGAACACCATGTTTGAACACAAGGATGTCCATAAGTGCACATGGCACCAGGACACCCTAGGCCGCAGTTCAATGATTGACTTTGTAGTCGTGTCAGCGGACTTGCGGCCATGTGTACTGGACACTCGGGTAAAGAGAGGAGCTGAGCTGTCAACTGATCACCACCTGGTGGTGAGTTGGATCAGGTGGTGGGGGAAGATGCCAGTCAGACCAGGCAAACCCAAACGTATAGTGAGGGTTTGCTGGGAACGTCTGGCAGAAGAACCTGTCAGATTGATCTTCAACTCACACCTCCGTCAGAAATTTGACCAGATATCGGGGGAGGTGGGGGACATTGACTCAGAATGGGCCATGTTCCGCTCCTCCATTGTTGAAGCGGCTGACTGTAGCTGTGGTCGCAAGGTAGTTGGTGCCTGTCGGGGCGGTAATCCTCGAACCCGGTGGTGGACACCCCAGGTGAGAGATGCCGTCAAGCTGAAGAAGGAATCCTACCGGACATGGTTGGCCTGTAGGACACCAGAGGCAGCTGGCAGGTATCGACAGGCCAAGCGATCTGCGGCTTCAGTCGTTGCCAAGGCAAAAACCCGGGTGTGGGAAGAGTTCGGTGAGGCCTTGGAAAGTGACTTTAAGTCGGCTCCGAAAAGATTCTGGCAAACCGTCAGGCGACTCAGAAGGGGAAAGCAGTGTGCCACTAGCACTGTATATAGTGGAGATGGTGTGCTGCTGACTTCGACTGAAGACGTCATTGGGCGGTGGAAGGAATACTTTGAGGACCTTCTCAATCCCACCGACACGTTCTCCAGTGAGGAGGCAGAGTCTGGGGACACGGGAATAGGCTTGTCCATTACTGAGGCCGAAGTCGCTAAGGTAGTTAAAAGCTCCTTGGCGGCAGGGCTGCAGGGGTGGATGAGATCCGTCCCGAGTTCCTCAAGGCTCTGGATGTTGTGGGGCTGTCTTGGCTGACACGCCTTTTCAACATTGCGTGGACATCGGGGGTGGTGCCACTTGATTGGCAGACTGGGGTGGTGGTGCCTCTTTTTAAAAAGGGGGACCGGAGGGTGTGTTCCAACTACAGGGGAATCACACTCCTCAGCCTCCCTGGTAAGGTCTATGCAAGGGTACTGGAGAAGAGAGTCCGGCTTATAGTCGAACCTCGGATCCAGGAGGAGCAGTGCGGGTTCCGCCCTGGTCGTGGAACACTGGACCAACTCTTTACCCTCTCCAGGATTCTCGAGGGTTCATGGGAGTTTGCCCAACCAGTCCACATGTGCTTTGTGGATTTGGAGAAGGCATTCGACTGTGTTCCCCGGGGTATTCTGTGGGAGGTGCTTCGGGAGTACGGGGTACATGGCTCTTTGCTACGAGCCATTCAGGCCCTGTACAAACAAAGCAGGAGCTTGGTTCGCATGGCCGGCAGTAAGTCAGACTTTTTCCCAGTGAGAGTTGGACTCCGTCAGGGCTGCCCTTTGTCACCGATTCTATTCATAATTTTTATGGATAGAATTTCTAGGTGCAGTCAGGGGATGGAGGGTGTCCGGTTTGGTGACCTCAGGGTCACATCGCTGCTGTTCGCAGATGATGTGGTCCTATTGGGGACATCAGGCCGTGAACTTCAGCTTTCACTGGATCGGTTTGCAGCCGAGTGTGAAGCGGCCGGGATGAGGATCAGTACCTCCAAATCCGAGGCCATGGTTCTCACGCGGGAAAGGGTGGAGAGCCCTCTCTGGGTCGGGGATGAGCTCTTGCCTCAAGTGGAGGAGTTTAAGTATCTCGGGGTCTTGTTCACGAGTGATGGTACAAGGGAGCGGGAGATTGACAGGCGGATTGGTGCTGGGTCAGCAGTGATGCGGGCTCTTTACCGGTCTGTTGTGGTAAAGAAAGAGCTGAGCCATAAGGCAAGGCTCTCGATTTACTGGTCGATCTATGTTCCCACCCTCACCTATGGTCATGAGCTTTGGGTAATGACCGAAAGAACGAGATCGCGAATACAAGCGGCTGAAATGAGTTTCCTCCGCAGGGTGGCTGGACTCTCCCTTAGAGATAGGGTGAGAAGTTCGGTCATCCGAGAGGGACTCGGAGTAGAGCCGCTGCTTCTTCACGTCGAGAGGAGCCAGTTGAGGTGGTTCGGGCATCTTGTTAGGATGCCTCCTGGACGCCTCCCTTGGGAGGTGTCACAGGCAAGTCCACCGGGGAGGAGACCCCGGGGAAGACCCAGGACACGCTGGCGTGACTATATCGCCCAGCTGGCCTGGGAGCGCCTCGGAATCCCTCCCAGGGAGCTAGTGGAAGTGGCTGGGGAAAGGGAGGTCTGGGCTTCATTGCTCAGGATGCTGCCCCCGCGACCCGAACCCCGGAGAAGCGGAAGATGATGGATGGATGGATGGAATAAAGTTTATCCATTTGAACGTTAAATATCTTGTCTTTGTAGTGCATTCAATTGAATATATGTTGAAAGGGATTTGCATATCATCGTATTCTGTTTTTATTTATGTTTTACACAACATCCCAACTTCATTGGAATTGGGGTTGTAAATTCCTAAAGACAGCCCTGACTGAAACATCACTGGCTGGACGTACACCTCAGTGTGAGGCCTGTGGCATCAATAACGGTAACAACATGGTGCACTTTAGTGTCCATTAGTAGCCTTTGATATTCCATCAGCAAGGGGTGGATTGAAACAGGACTGCAATTAATTGGAGTTATTTGGCAGAACATTACAGCCATGCTAAACTCACAATCCATCCATAAGGACAATCTTGATGAGCACACAATCCCAGTTACTTTGAGCTCTGCTTTCATGAATTCATTAGATTGCTTCAGGAATTTAACAATCAATTTGTTCCCACCTTAACAAGTCTACATTCTGACACACATTTAACCCAACTTTTCTCATGGTTGTCCCCAGACATTCTCATTAGGGGATCATGTCTGGCCAGCAAGACTGCAGAAATAGCAGATTTGCACTGGATTAAAATGATGAAACTTGTCAGTAATCACTTAATTTATAGTACATCCTTTCTTTCTGTAGGTTAAACTTTGTAATTGTCATTTAATTTGTGTTTTGCTTTATTATTTTTTAAAAATGTAGTGCGTGAACATCCCACAATTGATCCACAGTTGTAATTCTCATGCTTAGATATTAATGAGCACAGCAATATTGCCACTTAGCCTGGCAGTGAGCACAACATGATGCTGAAGCTAATATGAAGATACTCAGAGTTGTGGCTAATTGCAGGCGATGATACACTTAGACTGTCATTTTCCAAAGCACTCAAAAGCACATCTCCTGAAGGACTCACAGCAAGAGATGCTCACACATACATGCATGGCAGTGTACCCAGACACCCCTTTATGAGGCGTAATGGGTGTTAATGAAACACCATAGCTGAAAGTTGATGGGATTCCACTCCTGCCATCCCATAATACTGCACGACAGCACCTGAACAGCACACACACATACAGTCATTCACCCATCCATGTTTGTGTTAATAAATAACAGAGACAAGCCATCAACATGCCTGACATCAACAATCAGTGTCAGAACAGATGTTAGACTCCAAACACCTGTCCTGACCATTCATTGCCACCATTGTGTTGATCTAAACCCATGTACATTGACTGTCATCCCTGGCAACCAATGTTACAGAGTTTGCATAATAACAATACCCTCTGTGGTCTGCTTATACATTATGAATCATGAGCTATCAAACTGAAGAGACATCTTTGTACAGTGACAGTGCCTCTGTGAGTGTTTACTTCGTATTTATTATTTTATTTTTCGGACAGCTTTAGGCATTATTGCAAGGATGCCAGCGGTCCTGAGTTATTTTCAGATCTGTTCTGTTAGGTTTGAGTTGCATGGTGCATCATGGTGCTATTACTGGTTCTCCTGACTGCGCCAGTCTGAATGAGTGACTGAACATGTGTGTGTGTGTGTGTGTGTTTTTGTGAGAGAGAGAGAGAGAAGGAGGGAGAGAGAGGGAGAGAGATGGGGATGAAATGAGTGGGGACCGACAGTGTCTCACTCACCCTTGAGGCTCTACAGAGAGCTCCTCCAGTCTTGACCACTCAACACAGACATGTTCATCCACAAAACATGGCACAAGGACAACTGAACCAAACCACAGCTGACACCTTCACAGCTCGAATCCTCAACTTTTTGTAAGAAGAGTTTGATGTAATGTGTAAAAATTGTTAAGGTTTCAAAATATGCTGTTTACGCCCCAGTCCATACAGTCCGTATATGAAAAATAAGCTGCAAAAACATGTTTTGAATTTGCAGTTTTTGTGATGTCACATAATTGTTTCATATAGCAGTATAGCTCTGCCCATTCACATTGAAGTTATAAAGAGTGTTTCAGCCCTGCTGGCTTTTTGAATGAGGCGCAATACAAGGTAGCCAATCATAACAGTGATCATTCATTTACATATACCAGTCTTAAAGGCACAGTAACAAAAACAGCTAGTTTAATTCTAAAGGATAAGAGGTTTTTGGTATGTAAAACCATAAAATGTTATTAATGTAAATATACAAAAATATTTAATTTTGGCACTTTAAGCCCTTTAAACATCTACTTTGTCTTTCCATCTGATCCCATTGATGTCTAGGAGAAACTAGAGAAATATTAAGAAGCTTTCTTTTCTATAAGCAGGGCCATTCACCTCATGACAGATAAAACTAAAGATCAGGTATTGACCTTTGCTCTTTGTATGAGCTTTCTTTAGTTTAAACTTTGTTGCTGTCATTTTTGTGTTTAGCTTTATTGTTTAGAATTGCAGTCCACATTTGATCCATAGCTGTAATTGTCATAGCCTAGACAGCCTGACATTGAGTGCAATGTGGTACAGTACTGTTGTTCTACCTTAAAAATGTTAACTTCTGGAGAAAAAAAAATGTTGTAATGTTCATTAATCCAACAAGATTTGATTCCAAGTAATTTTGGATCATTTCATTCATTCCATTCATAATGAAATGCTTGTACACTGTAAGCATTTGCTATTTTTAAATGGTCTAAAAATGACATCATGAGGCTTTGATATAACGAAGATTATATTGTTTATATATTGATTATATTATTTATACAGTAAAAACATTCAGAGTCCAAAATTCCTGCACTAATTCTAGGTCACAATTCCAGTTTAAGCAAACCTGTGTCAGTGACAATGTTAAGGCCTTTGTATGAAAAGGTCAGATATTTTTTTTCAGTCATATTCCTTCCATTGAAGCTTGAGTTCAGACAACTTTCAGGTGGATTTGATCTGCTCCGCAGAGGCTTTTTTTCACTGTTAGTGATCAGAGACGTGCCATGTCAAGTGTACTCTTAATTAAAGCAAAAGGCGATTAATACTAAGAAATTCTGAAATTCATGTAAATATTTCAGAAATTCTAGTTTTCACTCACATTGTTATGCTGATAGTATAATTTGTAATTAAACATTTTGTATTTAATTACAAAAGAATGCCAAATAGAAGTCTTTTCATTAGTGTTCTCAGACTTTTGGTCCTCACTTTGCATTTTCCTATGTTCCCTCATCTGCAAATTATGTGATGCCACAGCTCCTAACTCATTTGTACAGGGTACCTTCATATACATTTGCTAGTTCATTTACACAATTGGCATCCATCAGAGCCATGCTGTTGGTCATTGTGTGAGTATATGTGGCTGCAGTGGTCCTCCCACAGTTACAGATGGCTTCTGTAGCCCTGATGGTTTTTTTATGTGTGTGTGTGTTCCTGCCCCCCTGCGTCAGCTACTTAGAATAGGGCCGTGCATGTGGTACGTGCTCTGTGAGTAATTATGAGCCATGCTGCCTGACAAATATTTACCAGTGGCAGGGCTGCAACCTCTCAGCCCTCTTCTCACCCTCTGTACCCTTCATCTCCACCGTGACTCTTCCCTGCTGTGTAGAGTGCTGTGCTGGGTGGGTAGCCTCGCAGACCAGTGACAATGAAGGATGATGAGCTCTAAAGTCAGCCATATTTTCCTCCCTTTTCCCCCCACTTTCCCCTTATCTCTCTCTGCAAAGATTTGGGTTGTATTGGTCAAACCATGTACTGAAGGATGAAATGATGTCCTTTTCCTCGCAGGCTTCATCAGTCGCCCAAAGCCTTCGCCATTTCTCCAAGAGACTGATCCCTTGGCTTTGTGTACTGACTCGCAGTCCTACCTGTGCCACAGGCAGCGTCTCTGACTGGAGATATGAAGTGTAATGCATGTGGGGATACTAAGATAACTTTGAGTGGAGAAAAAAACACATTATTTGTTCCTGAGGTAGAGCTTCAAGCTGTAGTGGGTCTGCATGCATGTAAAGGAGATTTTTAGATAAGGCAGTAAGAAGGTACTGCTGCTGTTTTATGTAAGGGTGTTCAGTAATGTAGTAACCTCAGAAGCCCAGAATATTCTGTCTGCCTGACCCACACTGCCCATCATTTTTAAGTTTAATTTTCACTATTACTTCTTAATTAGCTGTAAACCATGCATATTTGTATTGTTTCACTGATACCATTATTGTATGCCATATGTTGAATGCAGTATCTGTGAAGACAATAGAGAATACTGATGCTATGAAGCACAAAAGCATTACACAGTTGAGTGCGTGAGCATCAGAAATTTTTTCACCAAGGGTTTCACTATACTGAATTTGAGAATAAAATGGTTTCACCGTTCTACAATAATTAAAATGCAAAGATATCCAACAAGTAACTGCCATTCATACAGGCTTAGTATGTTTTTTGTGAAACAAAGCCCTGCTTTTTTCAAAATAAAATATTTAGATAGTAGAATTGTATAAATTGTATAAATATCAGGATTTATAAACAAATTAGTATCCAAAGGGAAAAAGTGGTATTAATGCATTCCTGCTCATTTTTATTAAAGGACTCAGCTCCTGCATTTTCTTGTCTTTTATTTTTTGCCCCGAAGTTTTTTACCACTTGCAACATATAATGTACGAGTCTGTATCGAAAAAAGTTGTAACTAATTTTTTCATGTCCATTTCTCAACCTCTTTTTATCATTTACAATTAAACATAGTTATTATTTCTGTCCCTTAAGACTGATATATAAAAGTGAAGTCTGTTCAGATTGATTGCTTTGTATTGTGCCTCATTCAAAAAGCAGTATAGGAAAAAAAAACTTCTTACAACTTCTGTGTAAATGGGCAGGGCTAAACTGATGAATAGATGGATATATGTAAACTTGTGGGTTTTTGTGACATCATAGAAAAAGAATTTAAGCGTGGCTGTTGTTGCAGCTTAGATTCTATATTATATACAACTGCCAAAAAAACATAAGTATCTCCAAAAGTTACCTTACAGTAGAAGGAAAAACCTTCTTAACTTTTAATTAAGTTAAAGAGAATTTATTCCGTGTGATTTTGGAACTATTGGTCCTTTCATCACAAAATTTTCCAACAGTGTAAAGGGTAGCTGCTGTGTTAAAATGATGTTGAAAAAAAAGTGTTTATAAAAATGTGTAAGTGACGATATGGACTGTGTGGACTGGGTAGTGAAAAGTACATTTTGAAACTTTAACAGTGCTAATATAATACATCAATGCAAATGGACAAAAAATTCAGTTTTCCATTTTGTGAAAATCTACAAGGGCCTTTGATAGGGAGTGTAGATGCCTTGGTTGTGATTCTGAGAGCCAGATGCTTCTCTAGTGTTCTGGGAAGCGCATCGTTTTCCTCAGAATGTGGGCACAGATTGATGGAAAAAAGCTGGTTCACACTAATGAGTGCACCCTGATGTCCGTGTCTGTTTGGCTGGATGCTTATTTGCCTCTGTGTGGGAAGTGGGAAGTTATGCTGGACTTGTTTTTCCACCATGTGTTTAATTGGAGAGATACTCACTCCTGCATGTCTAATTTCTCTGTTTCTGTCAATGAAACTACCCACCCTGTCAAAGACACAAACATATCATCCACTAGGGTCAGACAGTCCTTCTGTTCAGCACCAGGTGATATGTGTTCCTTTCTTATATGCCCACACACTCACACAAACAATACAGCCATATAATTCCATATATTGTGTAGGTCCTGGATACTGAAACTAAACAGATTACATAAGTTCAGCCATTTCTAAGACATCTCTTAGAGATGTTCATTTAAAAGCATGGTGCACTTCTGAAAAAAACAGCCTGTATCTGAGGAGTTGTCCTAATATCCCTCTGATCATTGCATTTCTCTCTCTTTTACATTTACAGGTCCATGTGTATGACCTCAGTGTTAACAAATATGAAGCTATTTGCCAGCAGGCAGTGGTGGCCAAGAAGAAGACCAGGCTAACTCACATTGAGTTTAACCCTGTGTACCCCATCATCATCGTGGGCGACGATCGGGGCTATGTCACCAGCCTCAAGCTTTCTCCCAACCTCCGCAAGAAGCCCAAGGTAAGCAGCTGTGCCAGCCTGCGCTGGCCTCTCCTGCCATGCTCATGTGGGCTCCTGTGTGCTGGCCTCAAGCACTAACTCATATGCAGCTTTCATCCCAATCTATGAATCATTTTCTGGCTTGTTGCCCGATTTTCACTTGCATTTTAATTTGTTTCATTTTCTGCGTCATCAAGCTTAGTCAGTTTGTTGCATTTCGTATAGGCCACATTGTAAAGCTAACCAGATTAATATCATCAGCAAGTTATGTGGAGGCAATGACAACGTTGTAAAAATTATTATCTGATTTACTCTGCGTTTAAGTGAAGCACTTCTGCCATAAGCTCTGCTCATGAAATCAATTTATTATTATTATTGATTAGGAAAATGATTCTTAGACAACAATTTATTTTTTTCTCATTGATAATGTGGAGTACTTGGTTGGCTAGTTTTGCATACTGAGAAGTTGCATCATACAAGGTCTTTTATAGTATCTAGTAGTGTGGAAGTAAACAGGATGACTTAAATCTTCTTAGAGTCTTTCAAGAAACTGAGGGCCTTCATCAGATCATGGGCAGGTTTTGAGGTATTACTCTATCCAGCTTCTACACTATTCAAATGAAATTATTTTAGCTTCTAGATGAGTAAAATAATTAATTGTAATTAATTAGATGTCTTATTTGTTCAAGTTTGATCTTCTTTCAAGTTTTCCTTCTTTCATTTACAAAGCAGTGCACTTTGTCATAGCTAGCAAGGTTCACATGAACTGAACATGAAAATCATATGAACACAAGATAAACAATTTCCAGTTTTCATTACCAACATCCAGTGAGAGTCGTTTGTTTTTCTTGTAAGGGATATTTTAGACTCAGTGTACTTTGGTGATAAAGAAATTCACCATGGTGGTGATTAGAAATAACTTTTGGTTTCATCAAGAGAGCCATCAGTGGAACCTGCCATTTTAAAGCTGTATTTGAACTACAATCACAGTACGTCATAGCAAAATACAGTGCCAGACTTCAGGTTGGACCTTATCTTGCCATTTATACCCCACCCACCCCCTGCCGCCTACATCCCCACTGCCTTTGTTGAAGACAGATATATGTCTTTCTTCTTCTTCTTCTTTCGGCTGCTCCCTTCAGGGGTTGCCACAGCGGATCATCTGCCTCCATCTTGCCCTATCCACTGCCTCCTCTACTTTTACACCAACCATCTCTATGTCCACCTTCACTACATCCATAAACCTTCTCTTCTCCTTCTACCCGGCAGCTCCATCTCCAACATTCTTTGCCCAATATATCCGCTATTCCTCCTCAGCACATGTCCAAACAATCTCAACCTGGCCTCTCTGGCTTTATCTCCAAACTGCTCCACCTTAACTGTCCCATCTGATCCTTGTCACTCCCAACGAAAATCTCAGCATCTTCATCTCTGCCACCTCCAGCTCAGCCTCCTGTCTTTTCGACAGAACCTCAGTCTCCAAACCATACATCATAGCAGGACGCACTACTGTCTTGTAAACCTTCCCTTTCACTCTTGCTGCTATCCTTCTTTCACACATCAGCCCTGACACCTGTCTCCACCCACTCCACCCTGCCTGAACCCTCTTCTTCACCTCTTTTCTACACTGTCCATTATGTAATATGTAATATAAGCTCTGTTCTGGTTCAGTGCCCTGTATTGCACCTCACTGAAAGGCTGAAAAACTCCTTGTAACTTCAGTGTGAATGGGTGGACTATAGGCTGAAGTACGTTTTTCTTTGTGGTGGTCTTTCTGAGTAAAACTTTTAAGGCTATCTCTCACCTGAGCTGCATTCTCTCTCCTTTCTATCTTTTCGTTCATTAGAGTCATAATTGAGCTGGTACCCTTTACTTTTAGCCTCATTAACAAGCCTTCTCTCCTCTACCTGAAGCTACTCAATATTTGCAAATGTTTTTGCATTACTGACTGAAGCAATTTTCTTTGAGTAAACAAATGCAGTGTCTGATCATGTGCAATAGCCTTAGCCTGTGCCGAGCAGAATAAATAACAGTGCCACATAGACTGAGCTGCTCTCTGCAGATAATGATCATCTCCGAGCTTCCTCTCTCTCTCTCTCTCTCTCTCTCTCTCTCTCTCGCTATCTCATTCCCCAGACTCACTTTCTTTGCTGCCTTAGAGACAGGCTGCCATCTGGGTGTCTGCCAAACTGAGAAAGATGCTAAATGTTATTCTTTGTTGCTGCAAAAAAGTCTCTGTGGACACCATTGCCTTGTCACTATTGAGATGTTTGCACATTTCCTGTGCACTCTGGGTGAAGAAGGTTGACAGTTTTGTCTGCTTTACTGCAGCAGTAGTGGTGGTAAATGTCACAGACCAAGGTTGTGCCGGGTCTATTTAGGCCTATGATTAGTGAGGCGCTGCAGTTATGGACTGCCCACTGTGCTAGCAGTTATCTGGATGGAGAGTAATGTGTTTGTACTAAGGATGATGGGTCAGAAGCTCCTCTCTCTCCCCACACTGAGCGTGTGTTCTACTCTGCTGCCCTGGCTCATGCCTAAAATAAGCGGGCTGTTGAAAGTCTTTAATCTGCCTAAGTCTTGAGGTGGTCTTTTACAGATTCGATCAAGCTTGACCTTTGCATTTCACCAGCCTTTTTAACGAGCATTACTGAATGCTGGCCACACTTGGTTGCACATGTGCGCGCTTTAGTTCAGTGTTGTGAAAAGCAATCTGTGCATGGTCCACAAGCCAGAAGCAGTGAGAGAAGAATTGGGCATCTATGCTGAAACAGGCAGTGCGAGGAGTGTGGTTCAGGTTCATCCAGCCGTGACTACTACTCTACTGCTGTAACAGGTCTCTGCCTCTTCTTTAGAGCAGGAGAATCATACACCTGCTCCTAGCACAACTCTGTGATCTACCACTCCAAACTTCAAGCGTGCAGCAGGCCTGTTATTCTTGCCTACTGTTTTGGAGGCACCAACATTAAACTCATCAGCTCATCATTTCTGAGGTGACTACATGTAAATTAATCCACCTGTATAAAAAGGAAAATATGTGAAAAACAGGAGTTTCTAAAACTAGAGTTCCAAAATATATTAAATGATACAGAGAAAACGAGGCTCCTAAAAACCATGCAAGATGCGTAGACCACCAAAACTGTCACCATCAGATAAACAGTACTTAACACCTTCATCTTAGAGAGAAATGAGAAAATCAAGCTCTAATCTTGCTTCAGATCTGAAAAAATCCACAGGCATTTCTTCCACTGTGAGAAGACAACTTAGCGCTATATCCCTCTAGATTTCTTTTTAAAACTGGAAGCAAGTCTCACAAAAATAATGGGAGCTGTAATAATGGCAAAGTCTGGATACACAAAATACTGTAAAATCTGGCATTGAATTTAGTCATTTGTAATCTAAAGATGCTGCTGTTCTCAGAACAACAGACTAACCATTTCAGAGTCCAGTCTTCTACTTAATTGAAAAAGTGTTTGCTTGGATCATGGGAAGCTGAAAATGCAATCAACTTCTAAGACTAAACTTTGAAGTGTGAAAAAATATCTATGCAAGTTTGGTGGAGGAGGGATTAATAGTCTGGGCTTGTTTTCTAGGGTTTAGGCCTCTTGGTTCCAGTGAAGGGTAATGTTAGTGCAACAGCACAAAGAGACATTTTCGACTGAATGGGTGCAAATTTAAACAGATACACTCCAAAATCTTGTGGAAAGCCTTGCCAGAACAGTGGAGGCTGTTATAGCTACAAAAAGGGGGAAAGGGGGAAACTCCATTGCCTATGGTTTTGGAATGAGAACAAGCTCATATAGGTGTGATGGTCTGGTGTCCACACACTTTTGGCCATATCGTGTATACCCTGTGTGAAACATTAGATTGTAGATAAAACCTTAGCACATAGTATTGAACAATTAAACTGCATCAGGAGATACAGAACTGCCTGAAGTCTACCGTTTTCAGGACTTCCTCTCTTAAGTCAAATCAAAGGCTTGAAGGATTTCTGGTAGAAATTTTGTTCACTCCTTTTGATGAATGCCCTTCAAGATGTGAGAGATTACTTTGAGGCTAAATGTGGAGGTGAAGTCTAGTAATGCACTCCTTTTGCAAGAGCAAAATGCAGGACTAATACCCAAAAGAGCAAGCTTGTAGTGGACAGTCTTGGATCAGCCTGGTCAGTTTCAGCATTCAAACTAATTAATTGCAGTAAATAGCCAGATTTTATCATTTGCATATTATTTGGTGGTAGGCAGTTTTGACTAGAGAGTTACAGTTAGTTACATGAATGACTTTACATACTGATTAACAGCTATTAGATTGGGATTACTTGACTCCAGTTTATTTACACATTCCACCAGTCCTGAGCTGGCATCTCATCTGTCTTTTACTTTTTAATATCAAAGTCATCAAGTTCATTTTAAATGTGTGCTGAACATGACAACAATTAAGAAAATTTTAACTATCCAGGGCCTCCTTGACAAGGAATGCACTGAACAGCACTTTAAAAAGTCAGCTAGCTTCATGGGAATTACGTAACAACTCCCTACCGATTTCAGATCACCGCAGACATTACAGCCTGATAATGAATGGCTTTGATGTGCCATGTGACATTTCCCTCCCATCTGCAGAACCTTTGTTCTATATGTGATTGTGCTTTAGTCACTTCAAAGAAAGAGAAGACTCTGAGTCCTGTCTCTTAGCTTATCCTTCACATGGCCAAACAGGCTTTGCACACACAATGTCTCCTCTACAAAGTAAGTACACCCAGATACACCACATGGCCAAAACTATGTGGACACTTAACTGTCTTGCCTGTATGAGCTTGTTGGGCATCACATTCCAAAACCATGCTTACTGATGTAGAGTGCTTGCACCCCACCTTTTGGAACTACAACAACCTCCACTGTTCTGGCAGTGCCCCTGCTGCTATGTAGCCAGTAATCAGTAGTGAAACTGTGACCGATCTGATATGAAAGAGACTGTATTGTAGATGTTTTTATAAGTGTGAGGTCCTGTGGGTCCTGTGCTGTTTAAAGAAAGTTTACTTACCTGGGTGCATACCTGAACAGTCTGACAGACATTGCTTGGCGCTGTTCATAAATCACATGTGTAAACCCTCTTCCTGGAGATGAACACTTCTGCAACCTGTAGCTTGAATACCCATCTACTTTGAGGCTCAACTCTTGTTGAGGCTGGATGTAAACACTGCTGGCTGCTATTGTGTAATTACCTAGTTATAATAATTTCATCCACATCACAAGTAAGAGGCATTTTGAATATCAGTTTTGTTACATCATTTTGGATGCTCCACAAACTTTCTGAAATACAATGTATTTTTTTTTACAGCTTCATACAAATGAAACTTTTGAAGTGGTAAAGTATTCATATTACTGAAAGCACTGATTTCAAATGGTGAGGTTGTATTGTAGTATTGAGCACTTTTGATGGCATTAGGTCCTCCAGGAGTCTGTGGTGACCTTGAAGCCAAAAGGGCACAAGAGTTTTGATTTGGTGGACTTCTCTGTTGTTGGGTATAACGTCTAAATATAGTATTTAAGCTGCACAGCTGCATAGGTATGACATTGGCTTAGGTGATAAGCAAAGGAAAGAAATGATGAGGCTTACCACAGGCTTAGTAACAGACAGACAGGCCTCCTGTGGAAACCTTGAGAAGTGCCAGCTCTTAATAGTCTCTTTACTCAAAAAGTTTCTTCTTTTTAATTCTTTTCCCTTAACACGCTCCATGGTTACATTTGATTTGATGGTTTCTATGAATAGCTGTAACCTTGAGCTACTTTGTAGAAAGATTTTGAAGAGGTATCTCTGCATCAACCTTGAAGCCTCAGTGGATTTGGAAGCGTTAGCTTCTCTAGCGTACTACAGACTGCTGACCGAGCAGGTCCCTAGTACTTAATTTTAAATTATCTGCTATATAACATATTCGATCGAATGTTCTAGGGTAAGATTATGTAACAGCTTTGTTTACATGGGCCGTTTTTTGCCCTGCAGTCAGCAGATACTGGGAGTTTAATGACTCCAAGGATAAAAACAGAGATTTATTTATTTTTTAACTGAACTGCTCCTCAGGATATCTTAAGTTCATTACTGCGTCTGCAAGGTCAGTAACCATAGCAATGATCTTTGATAGGAAGCACGGCCCATTCAGTGCCCTCCCCTGAGGAAATGATGTGTCTAAATAATTGTCTTCACCAAATGTCAGCCTACAGCAGAGTATCTTGTTTGTATTGGTAACACCCATGTCTGTGTCTCAGTGTGGTCTGTGCCAAGTCAAGTAACAGTAAATGATTTCTTCTGATTTCTTCTGCTAGAAATAAACATTAATATAGTCGCTGTTAGCTCTCAGTAATGACAGCATTAGGTCAGCTGTTTCACTTCACTTCAAATGGCTGATTCATCTCTCTCTGTCTCTCTTCTCTCTCTCTGTCCCTCTCCAGGAGAAGAAGGGTCAGGAGTTGCCAAAGGGCCCAGAGGTGGAGGTAGCTAAGATGGAGAAGCTGTTGTGTCTGCTGAGGGAACCTGAGAGTACTTCAAATGATTAATGCTTAGTAAGTCCTCCAGAACTCTGTAATAGCACAGCAGTTCCTGATTAGGGTTGCAGAACACTTCATCTCTACTGTTTCTGTATACCTTCTGTACAGCGAAAGTCAGAGACCACACTTCATTTATTTTCAAAACAGCTATGAAGTACAAGTTATTTATTTTTTAGTAGATAATTATGACTTTAGATGTAAGATACTTACACAAGGAAGAGTCAAAGTAAAATATGTGAAAAAAATATGAGCTCAAAAATGATATATATGGAAAACAGGACTACTAACAACCATGTAAGACCCGGTAGACCACCTGCACTGTCACCATCAGATGAACAGCATCATCTTTGAGAGAAAGAACAAAATCAAGCTCCATTCTTGCTTTTGAACTGAAAAATCCACAGGTGTTTCTGTCTATCCTTCCACTGTGAGAAGACAACTCAATGCTATGAGTCTCACGGGATGTGTAGCTGTTCAGAAGCCTCACTGAGAAAAAGAAATAAAAAAAGAACAAAATCAAACAAACGATCCTTTTGGTGAATCCAGATCTCAACATCACTGAATGTTTTTGAATTATTGGATCATGAGAAGCAGAAAATGCAACCAACTTCTAAGACTGAACTCTGGAGGTGTGGAAAAATATCCTTGCACATTTCTTTTTAAAACTGGAAGCAAGTCTCCCAAAAAGAATGGAAACTGTAATAAAGGCAAAGGCTGATTTATTTTCTGAAAAATTAATAACAAAGGATTTGACTGGAAATTAGAAAAAGGAAAAGGTGGTCTCTGACTTTTACTGTACATACTTAAGGTTATTCATATCAACTTAATGTTCTCTGAATATATTGTTGTACCCTCAACAGGCACTATTTCTTTCTCCACAACAAGGCAACTACAATGAAGACTCCCTTGAGAATGTTTAGTGATCTTATGAAGAGTTTTCACAGACAAGTTTTGTCTTCTGAAGTGTTTATTAAAATAATTCATCACGTTTAAATGACTTGTTCATTTCCTGACTGATATGCTCCACATTTAGATGCAAATTTGATGAGAAGATATTTGTTTACCAGTTACCTCAGGCTCTTTAAATAAGCAAGCAGTGAGGGGGTGGGCGGGGGGGTGGTAAAATCCCCACAAATACTTGTTTGATATTAAAATACATCACTCACACATAAGCACTACCGGGCAGCTCTTATACCTATTCAAGCTCCAACTGTTAGTTTCATTATTAGCACAGTATTGATTGCTAGTTGGTTCACTGCAGGTGTGCTGCCCTAGCAAAGTGTGTGGGTTGATTGCGGCTCTTGCGGGCATGACTGGACCATCATGAAGAGGACAACGAGAGTCTCTTTACCTTTATATAAGCCACTCACAGTGGAGTGCTACTGTATCAAAGTGCTCCGACATCAGAGACAAACCCATTCCAGGCAGCCCTTGCTGAGCCTGTGTGCTCTTTTGGGTTTTAAGTGTCTCACATGGAGCCCCAATTACACAGGCCTCCACCAGCAACAAGGATGTACAGCCCAGCTTCTCTGAGCCTGGATAAAGCTCTTGGGGTCAACAAGGGTACAAAGATGGAGCATGGAGATATGCAGAACAGAAGTGAATGGCTGATCGCTTCTCTCATGCACATTTCTAATATGACTAAATAAGTTGGCCGCTTTGGTCTCTGCCAAGGCTCAAGTCCTGTTTCTGTAGCAACCCTGACTTTCACACATTCAGTTTGGCTTTCGGTCTCCTGCTGAAGCTCAAGTGGTGCTCAGGTGGTCAGGAGGTACTTCTGTTCGTTCTTCTGCTGTGTGTTGCCAGGTGCTAGCACTGGCACCCTCTCCTGGCTGGAGGGCACCTTGCAGGCCTTGTAGAGGATCAGGAAAAGGACCAGTATCAGAACAGCCACCAGCACGTTGCAGACTATGGCCACTACAGCCGCAGTGGAGATTCCTACAGCACTGTCTGGGGACTCCATGTTGAAAGCTGTGGCAGTCTCCGCAGTCCAGCTCGCAGGACAGCTGATGCACACACGGCTCCGTGAAATCAGCTTCTGCTGCTCTGATGTGAGGGGTGTGTGCACTCCACTGATAGAGAGGCTTCAAAGCCCCGTCTGAGGATGAGAGCGACACAACAAACAGAGTTTCATTCCTCCTGTTCCATCCAACTCTGTCATCTCAGCCCTTCCCCTTCTCAGTGCACGTCCTCCTGATGTGCTTTGACTAAAAAAAAGTGTGTCCTAGTTTCCTCCCTTTACAGCTGTTCATATGCCTTCCTCATCTGATGCACAACAATCAAAATTCTTTTAAAGGAATACTCAAAATCCTGATGCGCTGAACTAGGAATGGTCCACATGGCGGACTTCAATTAACCTCCCACCTCTGGCTAAGCCTCCTGTTTCAAGCCTCTCTCTGAACCCAGCGTAGCTTTAATATTCAGTATGTGGAGGCACAGAAGATGGACAGCCATGCTGCTCCACATTAATTACATGCATGGACTGATGTTCCTCTTTACAATCCTCCACGTGTCTTCAGTGTCCTTCTTTCCCCCTGAAAAAGAATAAGGAAAGCTTAAGAGTGAGATAATCAAGTCATAACCATGACTTAGTAAGGTGTAAGAGTGAGATATATTGTGGCCATGTCTTAGTAAGTCATGGTAATTAGATAATTAAGTTGTGGCCATGTCTTCGTGTCATGTCATGGTAATTGGATAATGAAGTTATGGCTGTTTCTTAGTAAGTCATTGGAATTAGATAATTAAGTTGTGGCCATGTCTTAGTAAGGTGCTGGGGTGCAATAATTGAGTTGTGGGCATGTCTTAGTAAGGCATTGAGATGAGATCACTATCTTGTGGCCATGTCTTATAAGGTGCTGGGGTTAAATAACTAAGTTGTGGCCATGTCTTACAAGGCATTGAGATGGGATAGTTAAGTTGTGACCATGTTTTATAAGCCAATGGGATGAGAGAATTAAGTTGTGTTAAGTCACAATCCAGTTATCTTGTTCCCACGTATTAGGATCCTGTTTCCACACCATAACAAGTTGTGGCCCTGCATTAATTTTATTAAGAAGGGATGTCACCAGTGAGGCTCCATAATATTATAAGCTGTATTACGATCCTGTTCCCACACCTTAGTAAGTTGAGGCTGTGTCTTATTTTTATTAAGAACGACACCATTTTATAGGGATGACACCATCAGGGCTATAGTGCAGACAAAAACTTTCCAAATCACAAAGTTAACCAAGTGGGGGAAAAAAGATGTCAGTCATTTCTATGAGTCATGGAATGTCTGCTCACATAAAGGTAGTTTTCTTTAAAATGTAGGCACCTCAGAGCACCCTGATCCTGATCTAGTGAGTAGAAAAGGATAAAGTGCTGTTGAAACATTCTCTCTCTCTCTCTCTCTCTCTCTCTCTCTCTCTCTCTCTCTCTCTCTCTCTCTCTCTCGCTCTCTCTCTCTCTCTCTCTCTCTCTCTCTCTCTCTCTCTCTCTCGCTCTCTCTCTCTCTGCTGTGCTCACTCAAGCCTTCAGATGCTCAGCCTACTGCCTGTCTCTTCCTGACTTTCCCATCTGCCTTAACATCTCACACACACACACACACACACACACACACACACACACACACACACACACACACACACACACACCACAACCGCCACCATATGCTCACGCTTTGCATGCTGCAAGTACTTTCCACAAAACAATTTAGCCACTCATAAACACACGATCATGCATGTGAAATGAGATGCTGCTGTATGTCAAAAGTTTGGGGACACCTCTTTTGAATTTTGCCCATTCTCCTTGTTACTCATCAAAGCAGGGAATAAAGCTGTAAAAGTTTTATTTGCTAATCTGATGGGTATATTTAGCTACAACAGTGTGTTAATCAAAGTGTCTTCCTTGGTATGACAATTAGGTTAATAACAATATTCTCCAAACTACTGTTAGTCTTTTGGCCCAGCACCTGAAATGTTTTAAGTGCTGATGAGTGCTGACATCACAAAATGTGGGTCAACTGAGCTGTCATTATTTCCAAGCTAGTACTATCACACATACGAACACAGTTCTTCTCTACAGAAACATGCTTTGTCTTTTGAAGCTATTACTGACAAAGAAACCATCAGTTCAATTAAAACCATGTTGAAAATTTCCCCTGAAAGTATCCCCTACATTGTAATGGGCAGTGTACAATACTGTACGAAAGTGTTCAGTATCAGAAAAATATAGAAACTATATTTAACAGAAAGTTACCCAGGCACTTCAACAACTAAATATAATAACATTTTCACTATTTATTGAGTCCAATCTTTGCCTTTTTACCAGTTTCTATTCTTTTTGGATGCTTTTCACATAAATCATCAGGTAGATTTTTCCAAAAGATCTGTCTCAAAGGTTTGTTAGACTTTCTGCTTCTCACCATCCAAGTAATCCTAGACACATTCAGTGATTTTGAGGTCTTGAGGTTGCATCATTAAAGGGTTCTTCAGACTGACGGAGAATGTGCGGTAGATGGTTAAATATAGAACCTTTTTGAAAATAGTTCTATATAGCACCCAAAATGGTTCTGCTGTTCAATGTCATGGGTAACCTTTTATCAACAGAACACCCCTTTTCTATAGGTTCTATATAGAATTGTCCATAGCACTTCCATGCACATTTTCCATCAATCCAACTCTTTCATGATGCCAAAAACCCTTTAATCATGCAAAGGGTTCTTTGAGTGTTCATGGTTCTATATCGAACCATTTTCCTTACTAAAGAACCTTTCAAGCACCATGCTTTTAAATAGTGTACACATCCTTTCCAGCCCATAGTGTTGTCTTCTCACAGTAGAAGGATGGATACAAACACCTGTGGATTTTTTCATATCTGAAACAGGAGTGGAGTTTGATTTTCTCCTCTGTCTCAAAGATGAATGTTCTGTTTATCTGATGGGGACAAGATGCAAAATTATCTTTTATCTCCTGAAAAACCGATGGCTGTTTTAACCCAAAATAAATGAAGGGTGGTCTCTGTCTTTTGTACAATACTGTATGTACAGGACAGGAGACTCTATTCTTTACCACTGTAGTGAACAGGATATTGTTTTACATGCTTTAACACCCGATTCAGAACTTTGGGATTTATTGATAACAAAATTCACAGAAACCACAAGACTGAAAGACGCACTCCAAAATCCCAGTCATGAAGAATTTGGCTGTGGTTTGCTGGCAGGTTTGTAGTAGTGATCAGCCCACTCGTGCAGCAGTGAGCGGAGTGGTGTTGGATAGGAGAGGCTCAGAGCACAAAGGGCAGCTGCATGCTGAGCAGCCAGTGTGTCTCTGAAGAGGAGCTCCACCTCCACACACAACTCTGGATTTATATGGAGTATACACACATACAAATGTGCGCACACACACACACACACACACACACTGAGCTGCATGAATAATTCACTTTTTAGCACACACTGGACACTAAGTACCCCAGTCCTCACATGCTCCCCTGAGCTAATGGGCTGCTGATCTCTGAGCTGTCATTTGTGGGTCTTCAGTCTCTGACGCACATTCTTTATCTCGTCCGTCTTGCAGTTAATTCACTTCGATTACAATCTGTTTTTAGTTAATACAAATGCATAGAATGAACCCATGAATGGCAATTTGCATAAAAAACAAGCCCTCTCTATCTCCCTCTCACATTCACCCACCTCGTTTCAAGCACAGCGCCGAAGACACAGTGCACTTTGTGAAGCGGAGCCACTCCTGCACGCCTCAGCGGCTGAATCACAAATGCAAGAGAGTCTAAAAGAAGAGAGAGTGCAGATTAGAGCAGGCTAGCATGAGGCCTGTTCCGCCTAGATTAAATCCGCCCCCGTTTGGGGAGACTGCAAAGGGAAATAATAGTGACGGGCCCCTCCTGCAGTGAGGAAATGTGTGTGTGTGTGTGTGTGTGTGTGTGTGTGTGTGCACGCATACTGGTTCTGATGTTATCACAGAAGCTGAAGCATCCCTCCTGAGTAAAATCATCTAGCACCAGTCTTCTCTGGAGATACAAGATGAGCTTTCATACATCA